>NW_018404023.1:534512-644125 GCF_002113885.1 Mizuhopecten yessoensis
AGATACAGTACCTGGTAGCTATATGTGTGGAATGACATAAGATACAGTACCTGGTAGCTATATGTGTGGAATGACATTAGATACAGTACCTGGTAGCTATATGTGTGGAATGACATAAGATACAGTACCTGGTAGCTATATGTGTGGAATGACATAAGACACAGTACCTGGTAGCTATATGGTTGGACTGTCATCAGACACAGTACCTGGTAGCTATATGGTTATAATGATACCAGAAGCAGTAACCTGGTAGCTATATGGTTGGATTGTCAAAGAAAAAATTCACAATGTCATCGAAACAGTGCCCTATAGTTGATGAGTTATGGAACAGTGGCTGGTACACTTAGCTCTATTAGTTTATGGAAGGAAAATCATAAAGAAAATTACCCGGAAGCAATACAGTAGGAATTTCATCATGAATTACATTGCAGCTATTTCTTAGGGGGAAAACATCAGTATCAAAGTTTTTTAGTTCATCAGGACTGGTTATCAGTGGTTATTTTTCTTCAGAAACAGTCATTTTAACCCATTCACCCCTAAAGTCACATTTGAAACCGTACAAAATCAAAGACTTTGCAAGTCCAGTTTAAATAAATGCAGGAGTGAAGGAGTTAAGGTAGAGCTATGGTGGAGATATATATGTGATCACAAAAATAGACAGCTGTGAGACTCAAGTTTCTATCTTTAAAATAATAAATACACTATTGGCAACAGCATGAAACAATGTATGATTGCAACAATGTTACATACAGGATCAATTAATGTTAACTGTGATCTTTTCTTTTCATTAACTTATCTGCTCTACTTATTGAAATATATTTCATCAATGATTCATTCAGAAAGATAATTACCTCCACAACACATGTCAATCATTTTGCAATTAGTTGATCATTGGTCATGAACAATAATCAAAGCACAACTTCCTCATGAAATATATCGTACACAAGCGCACTGCACTACCCATGACCCAGAAGATCCTGTATCACTGAATAAAATTTCAGATAACAACTCAAGCATGAAGTGCAACAGAATTGACTAAACAACACAGGCAGGTATAAGTTGGACAAAAAAACATGTATTGCAGAAGACATGATACCATATCAACATGTCACGGTCTAATTGTCACTAACACAGTTTGTTGCCAACATGGACATAAACATGAGACACATATTGTCGGCACAACCATAACCTAAAAATAAACAAACCGCGCCCTGACGTGTATTTAATAATATCACATCTCAATAACAGTTGAAATTTCTGGCTATGACAGCCATAGTAAGTTCCACGAGACACGTGAAATCTATTGCACAATCAATCTAGGTGAAGCGTGAACTATTATAATATAAAAGACACTAATAATTTGTGTATTGCAGTCCGCACGCACTTCCTACTCCTCGTATAATCATGCACGTGGTCACTGTAATGGGTGACCCTCGCGCGTGCATGCATTCTATCCAACACGAACACTGTCAGGTTGAAACAAAGACCATAAACAGACCCTGACGTCAAGGCATACGACACCTCCATATCAGGTCAAGACGGCACCGTGACTTTTAGTGGAGTCTTGTCGCCAGCGAAAATCCGGTCCAAGTTCCAGGAGCAGCAAAGAAATATCGAGTCGTACGCCATTTTTTGCAACATTGGTAGGCTTCAGCATCAAATACAGGAATAAATACTTACACTACCATTCCATAAGCTCCCTCCCCGATGTACTGGAGCTCCACATATCGCGGCCCGACGTGAAACTCTTGCCCCTTCACAAGCACTGCATCCATCGGATTGCTCGCCATTTTGAATGACATTCAGTTCAGTCAGTTGTAAGCGTGATCACGTGATATGTTTGCATTGACGTCACGGGCACTTCACCGTTGGCTATTTTTCCAATAATCTAACTATGTGCGTACGGGCATTTAGTTTTACATGTGTCTATTACTGCACTATAGGTAATATATTACATAAAACACCGACATATTAAATGAAGTTTATTGAATATATTATAGCATCGGACGGAAATGAAAATATATACTGGAAACACGAACGTTTTGAATAACCCCTATCCTCTTTTCCTTTCCTATCTTTCACCTCCTAAATTTCCTGTCACAATCCCCTACACGTTAATTAAGATACATATATATACCTTAGTAAAGTGTATTATTCAAATAAAAGATATTGTATTGTGGAGACAACTAATAAACCTTTTTGTCGGTCTGTTCTTTCGTGGGTTTTTTTTAATTATACAAAAAAATATGTGTTTTTTCAAATAATTTAAGTTTAGCTCCGTGTTATAACCACGGACTTAGATAGCATATAATGCCGTGGTTATAACCACGGACTTAGATAACAGATCAGCTACAGTTTTGGAATAATTTGGAAATAATATTTAACCACATTCTACCGAGTAAGAACGCATCTAGAGTAGCAGATCCGTTATTGTAAGAGTGATACTACTTCGACGCGACTAAAACCACAGGGACCTGAGAATTGGGACAGCCCTATTTGTATCCCTAAACCAGAGACTTATAATAATGTATTATACGTCTCTGCCTAAACTAAGGTGTTCAGAGTTATTTTACATGTTTTTATGGGTCTAGCTCAACGTTCGGTAAAAATGCCAATCCCAATAATGATATATACGAGAAGGGAGAAAAACCTCAAGATCTCGTATATATCATCATTGGGGTAGCATTTTTACCGAAATATGTTTTTAATTTTCATAATTATGTGAAATGTAAGACGTATAAAACCAGAGCTCTAGAGTACTATACGTCTCTGGTTTAATTGTTAAAATGAAGTTAATATGTTTCTACGTTTACAAATAACACTTTTTATTACAATTTTAGTTTAAACAATATTTTATTCAATATAATCAACAATATTACAAATACAACTGTAAATATGGGATGGGAAAACAAGCTTGGAGCTTATATTAATTACATTAATATTACAATTTTAAAGTGAATTGAAAATCACCCCTTGCAGGTCGGAGAATACACCTGCTGTTACTCACTGGATATGTAAGAGGCGACTTATGTGGGAGCCCCCTGCATAATTAGGGATTTACTTTTGTCCTCTCTACTTGGGGACACAAAAGCGACCGAAATAAATCTGCTTCAACCATTGCAATATTTGGAATATTTATATTTCTCTCTACTTCCAAATACCTTTTTTTCGTAGAGCCTTGCTTGGCAATACCAGCAATAACATGCCCACTGACGAAACATCTCAACCAATCGATGACATCAGGAACTCTACCAGACGACTGGGGAAAAAAACGGGTTTGTGCCATCTTCAAGAAGGATGACAAATGCGCAACAGGAAACTACCGGCCTGTGAGTTTAACATCGGTCGTATGCAAAGTCTTGGAATCCGTCATAAGGGAACACATAACAAAGTTCATGAGAAACAACAATTACTTCTCGCAGAAGCAGTACGGCTTCATATCTGGAAGGTCAACTTCCTAACAACTTTTAGAAGTGTTGGATAAATTGACAGAGGCTCTGGATGAAGGACAGAACATCGATTGTATATATATGGACTATAAAAAAGCCTTTGACACCATTCCGCATAACCGGCTAATATGTAAATTACATTCGTACAACTTCTCAGAACAAATAATTTCTTGGATAACAACATTTTTAAAAGGCCGGAAACAGAAAGTATCAGTAAACGGCGCGGACTCCGAATGGACTGATGTCACATCGGGAATCCCCCAAGGAACTGTTCTCGGAAATTTGCTGTTCGTTATATTTGTAAATGATCTGCCATGCTCGGTCCAGTCATAAATGTATCTATTTGCAGATGACATCAAGATTTTTAAAATGTTTAAATAACAGGGAAGATAGTGCTGATCTCCAGAGAGATTTAGATACAATGTGCAAGTGCTACTTAGAATACATCCCGACAAGTGCAAACACATGGGATTGGGTAAGGAGACCACCCGAGGACAGGAAACCCCCGGACCAACCTGTCATCTCTACGGGAAAGACTTACAGACAGTCACACAGGAAAAGGATATCGGGGTTATCATAGAATCCGATTTATCCTTTGATAACCACATAAGTGAAAAAAGTAAAAACAGCGAACTCCATGTTTGCACTCCTTATGAGAACATTCCAATTTATGGATCAAATGTCGTTTGTTCCATTAGTACGCTCACACTTGGACTACGCGAGCTAAAAAAAAGCACATCGATATGATAGAGGGAGTTTAAAGAGGAGCAACCAAGTGCCTCCCATGCATGAGTAACCTCAGCTACAGCCAGAGACTGGGAAGACTCCAGCTACCAACATAAGCCGCCAGAAGAGCAAGAGGAGAAATGATAGAACTATATAAAATGATTACTGGAGTATACGACCAGGAATGCTGCAATGCAGTAGTTGTTATGGGAAGACGCCGCTCAACGACACAGCCGCCGAGTAAACTAAAAAACGATACACCCAAAACGCTCTTCAACAATGCTAAAGAAAAACACTTTTTTCAATAAGATCTGCATCAACATGAAATAAACTACCTGAACATTTTACTTCAGCAAATAATGTTAACAAATATAAAAATGAACTAGACAACCACTGGAAAAACAAGGAGCTTTTTTTAAATTACAGAGCTGCAATCATATAATTGTCAAATTGTATATATTATACGCATAATAATACTTTGTATGCATTTTTTATTCTGGTATAGAGGCCTTTATGTATAAGTCCTGAACTGGAAATAAACTTATCTTATCTTAAACTTATCTTATCTTAATACCCCACAATTGGCTTTAGTGTTGAATGTTTGCCCAAATGAGGAAGATAATGGGTTCTTTCTCCAGGCTATGTATAACCAAAATCCCTAAAACGCTCAGCATTCTGGGTACTCACAACAACTGGGTCACCCGTTGTCAGTATAATGTGACCAGGCGGAATGCTATGCTGGCTGCCTTCGGCTGGTGTTTCAGTGAGGTGGCACTCTAAAAGTCGGCATCAAATCCGGGCTACCATAATGAGGCAAATTCGCAAAGATAACCTGATTCAAGCACACACAAATTTTTGTTATGTTTTCACACTTAAGTGACCAATCAGATGGCAGTGCTTTATGTGAAAATAACATTGTTAATTGTCCATTTTGACGTAACTGTTGCCTTTACGAAATGTTTATTGTGACGTCACACATAGCATTCATTTCCACAACACTTTTTATTTGGCGGGAGATGGATAAGCCGTTAAGGATGCCTGTCCCGCTGCAGACAAACACTATAAAATTCCATGTAAGTGTATTGTAAATACAGTTATCTCCCCTATTTGCATTTTGAATATTTTCGTTGACAAGTCAGTTCAGTTTTAAAGAGCGACAGCGTACTGATCTGAGGACCAGGGTTTGAATCCTTGGCTGGCTTCATTTCATTATTACACTCGGACCACCATTGTAGATTTTTTTCTTGTTATTTGATCTTTTATTTTTAGTTCATAAAGGTTACGCAATGTGTGTTTTTCTTTACAGAAAAAATGTATCAAACCTATAGCAATGGTTTCATTTTTGTTTTTACATTTTTTGGTAGCGGTACAGGAATCATTAACCTGAGTGAACGTTTTATAAGAAAAACGATATAAACAGAATATTTTTCATTTCTTGATAGAATAAAAAATAAATTTCACTACGCACTCATGAAAAATATCCAAATTTTCACCCCATTTTTGAAATGTTACTGGGTTTTTTTTTGTTTGTTTTGTTAAACCAAGGCTTTCGGGTGTCGCTCCATTGTAATCTTCAAAGGACAGGTATCAGCTTTGCGATTGGTAAGTTTTTGTTACCTGAGACCAATCAAACAGCTATCTTTGTGCCTTCAATTTTGCCGTAGAGAGCGAAAGTGAGCGTAACCACTGGACATGGAGGATGCCGAAAGATCTGAACTGCCCAAACAAAAGAATCTCTAAATTTAAGTCTATAGCCAAGGCACTCAAATTTTGAAACATATTACGCATTTCGTTGCCAAAAAGTTGACACTTAAAGAAAAGTGAAAGGTATTCTCATTTCTCACATGATGGATGTCCACATTTGTAAACTTGACTTTCAACAGGATTCACTCTATAAATGTCATATTTAAGGGAACTACACTTGTGCCTCAGTTTAGTATGTATAATATTCAATTGACGGTCTCCAAAAATGAAGTAGATAGGAGGGGATGGTTGTACATTTGAAGTAAAGATTTTTAAATAAATGTATAGAAGACCACGATCGTACTGATAGATTTAACGAATTCCAGCTACGAAGAGTGGAAGGTATAAGGAAGAGATTTTTAAGAGAAAGCCCAATTAGAGGAACTCTATAATCACTGTTATTTCTATAAGAGTGTATCGGTTATTTTCTGCAATAGTAGGTGGCAGGAGATCGTTTAAATATCCGGAGTTAACTTGCTGTGCATTTCATACATAAACATTCGAGTTTTCGACGATTTGAAAGAGTTTCTAAACCTGTTTCAGGGTGTACATTTTCAATACCTGCATATGAAGGAAGGCCTGTTATAATACGAGCAGTTTCTCTTTGGGCTTTCTTTTAACTTTTCTGATTATTTTAGCACAACCTTTCCATAATTCACACGCATATTCTAAAACTAGTAAAATAAATGATTTATAAACTTTTAAAAGACGATTACGATTTAGCAAATATCTCAAGCCGTCAAGTTTCTTCCTAATAAAACTATAAATCGCATTAACATGATCTCCACGTTTTGCGCTTGAATTAAAAACTACTCCCAGATGCTTATGATGATCTGTAAAATTCAATCTTTTCCCTCAAATTACAAATACAAATTCCTTGATGTCGACCATAAGTTTCAAGACTCAAGATCCCTATTCGAAATTGTTTGAATTTCAAGACACGATAGAGATAATTTCAATAAAGAGGTGTCAGCTGCAAAAAACCGAGCAGCTGATTCAAAGACATCGGTAGTGTCATAAATGTACATTAAAAATAAAAGCGGTCCAAGAATGGAACCTTGAGGAATCCCTGCTTCGTTTAAATCTAATTGAGAATAAGAATTATTTAAGAAAACTTTGTTGCCTATGAAATAGATAATTTTCTGACCAGGTATATAATTCACTGGAAATTCCGTAAGATTCTAACTTTTTTTTTTTTTAACTTGAAGAGCAATACATATGTCGTGATTTTCAATGAGTTGATATAGAGTACAGTAGCATGAGCATGCCTAAAACCCAACTGGTGTTTATAAAACATGAACTTTTCTATAAAATAATTATGTAGGTGTTTGGAGATGAATCGTGCAAAATGTTCCCAACGGTAGATAAAAATGAAAATTGGCATATAGTTAGAAGGAAAATGCCTGTCACCTTTTTTTTAAAGTGGCATGCGTTTGGCTATTTTCCAAGTTGTTGGAATCTACAAGTCGATAAAGATAAATTAAAATACATGTAGTTTCAAGTGGAATACTAACGGGTTGTGATGTATTTCTTCACATGTGATGGCTGAATCTATCCTCGCCCGCGGCCTTACCGAGCTTCAATATCTGTAGAACGTCTCGAATTTAACTGCTATTTACTCTAATAGAACTAAACGTTTGGCAGTTTTTGGCTCAACAATAGGAACCACTGTGTTACTATCATTTACTTGTGCTATATTACAAAAATTGTCATTTAATAATTTAGCTTTATCTTCGTCATTAGTAACAATGTTAGTATGGGGATCTACAAGAGTAGGTATAGATCGTGAAGTACCAGTGGATTTCATAAACCGTTTAATAAGTCTCAAGCAAGATTCGGGAACCGGCTTCCTCCCCTTTTAGTCAGTACAAACAGGAAAGCTAGTGTGTTGTGTGTGATGCGATTCCTTGTATATTATGATGTTTTGCGTTTGTGCTCCATATATATATATATGTATTGTACTGATGAACCGGGGGGTTTAAGTAATAAAGAACTGAACTGAAAAGAAAGTCTTGAGATAGCCTCTGGAATATGTAGCTCGTCCTATAGACAGTCAAATCTGCGTTAAGCGGTCACCTACGGCAGATTATCATGTTGGGTGCTTAAGACAGGTGGCTGCTTCATCAATGCTCAAGTAATAAGACAAAACACAAACTATTTTATAACATCTATCAACATGTTAACAATGAGCAAAATTCCTTTAAATGATTTATTATAACATGCTAATGAAATTTTTTGAAATATTCTGCAAACATGTACGTAAATGTTTTTCTTATAATATAAGATATAGTAGTCAAAATGTATATTACACAAATTCAATTATGTCAATCAATGACAACCAAATGTATTAGCTTAGAATAACGGCTGCCAATGAGCGACTAGATTTTTCAGATATTAATTCATTAGAAGAAGAACAAGATGGCCGATATTGGTTTTTGCCAGTTCCATTTTAATTGCTATTTCTCAAGAAATACTTGACAGACGTTTTAGAAATTTAATTCGAATGTTCTTTCTTGTCCTTAGTTGTGCATGGTGTCATTTTTAGACTGATCGGAAATACAAGGAAGCCGCCATGTAGCCAACTTGGATTTTGACAGTTAAATATTGTTTTCGCTATTTTCCTACATAAGCACTATACATGCCTTTCTGAAATTCCATATGTAGGTTCGCCTCAGTCCTGAGATGTTCAGGTTGTATCATGATACTGATTGGAACAACAAGATGGCCACCAGGCAGCCATTTTGGTTTTGACGATGAAAGTGTGTTATCATTATTTCGGAAGAAATTCTTGACATATCTTTCTCAAATTAAGTCGTACATGTTTCATTTTAAGACTGATCGGGGGGAAAAGATGGCCAATAGGCAGCCATCTTGATTTTTCATAATTTAATACTTTAATGCTGTTTGTCAAGAAAAACATGACAGAGATTTCTAAGATGTCATATGTAGGACACCCTCTACCCATAGTTGTGTTTTATATTGAGACTGGTCGTTCAAACAAGATGACTGCCAGACAGCCATATTGGATTGGTAGAGCTCATGTTTGTTCTCCATTTCTCAAGAGGTACTTGAAAAATCCCTCTCAAATTTTATATGCATGTTCCTCTTGGTCTTCATGCAGTTGTGCCTGTATATATATTTTGAGACTGATCGAAAGAACAAGATGACCATCAGGCAGTTATCTTGGATTTTGACAGTTCAATGTTTTCATCGCTATTTCTAAAGAAGTACTTGATTTTTTTTTCTCTCTCAAATTCCACATGTAGTTTTCCATTGGTTCTTAGATTTGCAAGTTCAACGTTGAGACTAAAATTTAGAGGGAGAGTGTGGCTACGTGGCCATCTTGAACTTTGACAGTTGAATTTTTTTATTATAATTTCAGGGTTGCCAACCTCTAAGGAGTCCAGTGTGGGAGATCTCCCTCCACTGGGTTTTCTTAAGTGTGAGACTTTTGACGGCGTCGCGGCGTAACGTTGTTTCGGATGTTGAGATAACATTTACCTATGTACCAAACAAACCCTGGCTTTCTCTGACTACTATAATATATGCATAGCTGATCTCTGTTCACTTCAATATCTTTGTAGGAATATTTATCACACAAACAACCTGACACCAGAGGTGCAACACATTACAATCAAAGGCCTTTCTTGTAACGATTTCTCTCTTGGCTAGAACAGGTACCAGTCACTTTTTTGTTTTGCTGTCAATATTGCTAGTATGGCATGGGATGTTCCATGACCTGTTGAAAAAAGAACAGTTCATATTAAAAGCAAGAACTTTACCATAGTAGAGTAATATGAACAGTACGTTAACATGAAAGATAAAAAAATATATGATATTTTGACAGTGAAAAAAAAAGTTTCCAATTACTTCTAGCTACTATCCAAAGCAACAAATTACAGTTTACAGTTTATTTTAGGCTGTAAGCATTACAGCTTATCGGTTAAGCATAAAATATATGTTACAAAGATGGCATAAATACATACAATCATATACTAGTAATACAAATGCGCACAACACACCCTAGTTTTATAATTTGTCACAATCAACATCTTCATCGTCTACAGCATTCCCGTTCATCATCATCATTACCATCGTCATCATCATCATCACCATTCGCACTCATCATAATCATCATCATCATGAAAAGACCCTGATCATTTACATGTACCATGTTTGCAATCCGATTCAATTAATTTGTTGCATGATTCCAATATGCGAAAGCACTTCCCGAAACTCGTTATTTTTTCATCACATCAGACTGAAAAGTGTTTAGTCCACTAATATTAATACCCGGCCTCCTCTGCCCCGGCCGGGTATTAGCAAGCCCGGTGTGAATCACATCGGGGCGATTTTAGAATTAATTGACAGCACATTGGTCCGCATCCATAAATAAGGTTGTAGTATGAACTATTTCTGTTGATATGCTGCACAACTTGATGTTAAACACTGCCTAAAATGTCGTAAAATTATCAAGTTAACGTAGCAAGCGCAATCGAAATCTGAATTGACCGCCATGTTGGAAAGTTTGTCTCTCTTCCAATATAGGTCAGACGTCTAAATATGGGTGTTATGACCCAATATGGAAATTGTAGTAAACATGGCGGCATCAGTAGTAATACTATATTTGGTCATACAGGCCAAACAAAACGCAATGAGTAGGCTAGGGTCACAGGACAGCTTGGATATGGTAGACACGTCCTACTCCTACATCCGCGCCGTATTAGACATCTTTCGAAAAGTACCCTTTTAGTATCTTTTCCCTTTTAGTTATTTAATAATGTTTGATAGTAAAGATTTCCTTGTCATATTACGAGAAAGCACGTTTACGGAAAAAAGCCAAGTATATATCAAATAGAGGGCTCGTGTCCTAATATCTTTGTCCGTAATGTTTGTTTTAAATGGGCTTCAGATACTTGCCCCATATATATAATAGGTGTTATCACTTTAGAATTGTTTAACTAGGCCTAATTTATTGTCCGGAGTAAACGTTAGTATTTTATAATGGAACACACCACTGAGAATTTTTTTAATATTCCTGATTTCCAGAACCAACTTTTCAAAGAAGTATGGACAAAAAAGCGACCGGGACTGTTGCAGCAGTATATTGCTGAAGTTGCACTCACTCAGGTAATGCAATCCATACTAGAATATAGTCTTTATTTATTCTTATAAAGTGCCAATGGTCAATGGTTCCCGCCGATTCAGATTGAAGATAAATCCAAAAGAGGTGGGCGGAAACACGTGATAGGCCACGTGATTCTATTGTTCGTTCGGAAAGCATCATAATTGTCATTTTAATTATATAGTCATGAAGACTCTAGAAGTCTCCCGAACGTCATAACAACGGAGAGTCTAGAATGCGGGAGATCTGAAAAGTGAAAATGAAACTGTTTACAATCTCCCACTCGAACTTTATCAAAGTTAATAGCAGGAACATTGATCTAAAAAACTTTCTTGCTTATATCTGGAAACCAGAAGCTTATTATAAGGTAAGTCTCATTGTAAAAGCCAAGTATATATCAAATAGAGGGCTCGTGTCCTAATATCTTTGTCCGTGATGTTTGTTTAAATGGGCTTCAGATACTTGCCCCATATATATAATATGTGTTATCACTTTAGAATTGTCAAAAAATATTGTATAACTAGGCCTACTGTATTGTACGGAGTAAAAGCTAGTATTTTATAATGGAACACACCACTTAGAATCTTTTTAATGTTCCTGATTTCCAGAACCAACTTTTCAAAGAAGTATGGACAAAAAAGCGACCGGGACTGTTGCGGCAGTATATTGCTGAAGTTGCACTCACTCAGGTAATGCAATCCATACTAGAATATAGTCTTTATTTATTCCACATTATAAGACATACTATATATATTTCCACACCAAGCACAGAGTCTAAAATTCTAACAATAATTAACAATGATAGTAATATAAACAATAACCCTAGTAATATGCTTAAAGCATATTATTGGGGTTATTGTTTATATCACTATTATTGTTAATTATTGACAATAGCAGACTTACATGTGTGTGTACCAAGTAAATCAAGGGCAACAAATAAAGATTCCTCTATAATTTGATCAATGATTTTTATTAAAAAATACCTGTTTAATATTTAATGTAATCTTTTAATGTATATATACTGTACATTTGATTTTGAAAAGAAGGATTGGTAGCAAAATTTAACATTCTTAATGTTTTAACAAAGACATAAATTTAAGCATGTCCAAAAAATGTATAAGTGTACTTTTCTACACTTCCTCACTAAATAATGACTAACAGCAAAAAAAGACCTGATTTTTTTTTCATTAGTTTAATATTGTCTCTTGGTTTGCGCCCAGCCCCAACCCTCCATCCCTTTCCTCCTAATATTATATTTTATTGGAGCTGACTGTCATCCTAAAAATTCTACAGGTCCTGGGACCTTCCCTTCTCCCACTTGTGACTTCACCCCTAGACCTCACTTTCAATCCCCCACCAACCCCAACTCCCATTCCATGGCAGGTACCGGGCCATCGCATACACAATATTAAACATCATTCTCCTATGTTATCACAACATATGAAAATGTAAACACTATTGTTGCTTGTTTATATAACCTGTAATTATTTGAAAACTTGTAGACATTTATAATTTACTGAGTAAAATTATCTAACAATTCTTTCTGTTTCAAGGCACACCAAGGCCAAAAAACATCAGTTATAGAGGTGACACCAGCAATGACCACTACATCACCAGTACAGATGACACCAGCAATGACCACTACATCTCTAGTACAGATGACACCAGCAATGACCCCTGTATCACCATCACTATCTCCATCAGTAAGTACAAATATACAAGTTAAAAGGAAAAAATAGATATACACCTCTGAAAATCTTACATAGATACTCCCCGTCTCCAGATCTAGATCTGATCTAAGCACTGGACTTAAAAAATATCACTTGTATTCATGGAAAAAAATGCCAAAATTAACAAAAATAAATCCATCGAACCAGGGATATAATTCCACTCGCTCAGTCATTGCCTGGAGCTTTTAGATTTTACCATATATATCCTGAAAGAATTAGAGTGGATAGGTGGGTTTATTACAAGATATTGAAAATTAATTTGCTGGAATTTCTGCTTAACTTTTATAAATATGGGGGAGCTTGTTTATTACCAGTCATGGACTTATTTCCCGATAAATACAGTGTGTTTGGTTGGTGGACATTTTTTCGTAATTACTATGAAAATAATAGGTTGGCTGGTAGAAATTTTAAAAATCATTCTACGGCCTATTATTCTGGCTATGAAATTGTACATCCCTGTGAACAGTGACAATACAAGGCATCTAAATTAAAATGATGACTATCTTGTTCAGATTCTGGTACCCCACTGGCTGGAGGATCAAACCCTACAAACAGTATCTCCTGCTGCTTCAGAACATTTAAATAGGGTGAGTTTGACCCACATTACTTTGTCCAGAAGGAGGTATTCAATTTTATATTTGATATGTTGTTGATAATTCAAAATTTAAACATCAAATCCAACTTCTTGTTAACTAGACCAACAGCATCTGATGGCAGTGTTCATTTACCTGCTTTAATTCCTTGATTTCCTAAAACTTTAAAGAATTTTCTGACATTTGAAGTAGTTGTGAATGTATGAGGCATACTTTAGCATAAGTATTTGCAGAGTTAATGCCCTTTGTAATCAGTACCTATGATATCCTAGAAATTTAGTGATAATATAAACTTTCTCTTACTTATTCTACATTAGTCAAGAAACATATTACCTATCAAATATATTTATAGTTTACTTCAGCTGTAGTTTATCATGTTATTTCTGTATATCAATAGAACTTTCAGTCCATATGGAGCATTGAGTCGTCTCGGCTGTCAACAGAATCATCTGCTTCATCGGAGAGTACCTCATCTGGGAGTTTATCTCTACCATTTGGAGGTAAATCAATTGCAATGTCTAATATGTATGTTGAATGATTAAGAACTAAACCCTTTTATAAACTAAATAAGTTTGAGAAAAATGAAAGCCATGTCAATAATTTTTTCATCATTTTCATTTTTCTCAAACTTTTTATTGTCATTTTGCTTGCAAAGTTTAAAAGTGTGCAGAAATTGATAGGAAATCTTTTACAGGTACACAGTAAATAATTGTCATTCCGCAAAGCTTTCTTTCTTGAAACAGATGTTTTGAGAAACAACTTTAAAGCTGACCTATATTCAATATTGGAATGGACATCAATATATCTTCAATTTTCATTTTATTTTGTAGTTGTGCGACCTGGTAGTCCTTACCCTGACTACCAGATCAGGAAGTGTTCGATCCATACTCCTCACATCTCATTCCTCATCCTTGACCCCCGCATTGTCACATTTACCAAAGAACCCAGTGGTATGTTCAAGGTCCTCGGGAGCGGGGTATCAGGAAGTGTGTACCACGCCAGTCTCCTGTCGTCCGGATACCAGCTCGCCGTAAAACTATACCATCAGGCTGAACTGGTGCCACACACAATAGTCAATGAAGGGATGATAATGGCTCTCCTACAGAACACGGGTGTGGTGCCGAAATTCTTTGGAGTGCTCCCGGAGCCAGGGGACATACAAAAATTCACTCTTGTCCAGGAGTTTTTTGGTGATGGTATGACATTGTATAAACTCATTGGGATGATGAACAAACATCAAATTACTTTGAACGAAAAAGAGACCATCACCCTATGTTACAGACTGGTTCATGCACTTAAGGTAAGTTATTTATATAGTCTACCTGTGAACTAGCTTTCACTTTATCTAATACTCATCTTACTTTCCATTTTACTAACTTTAGTATTCCTTTCAAGGAATTTTTCTATAGGACATATACTTTAAAATAAAATAAAATAAGGTTTTCCAAACAAATATAGTAAACTTAAGTTAAACATAATGATAAGGTTCACAAGGTACAATGATTAGGTAAACTTTATGCCTGGTTTTAACCCTTTCACCACTGTTGACCCTGATGGACTCGTCCCAATCAATGCATGGTTTAGTCTACTGAAGTTATACAGGGGTGAAAGGGTTAAGTTCATGGACACAAATTACAGTTTATATATTGTTTTGCTTATAAATTAAGGGTCACTTATCTACAGTTTAAATGTAGCTATAAGTTTAGTGCCACAACTTACAGTTATACTTTGTTAATAGTTCAGGGTCAGAGGTTACAGTTTATACTTGGTGATAAGTGAAGGGTTACATGGTTAAACTTTATATCTGGTTATAAGACGAGTTAAAGGGTTGCAAAACTCAGTTTGTACTTGGTTATAAGTTAAAGGTCACAAGGTTACACAATTACCAAGTATAATATAAGTGATGAGTTACAGGTTACAGTTAATACATGGCTATATGTAATGGGTTATATATAAAGGCTACAATTATTCATGCTCGAGTATAAGTTTACAGCCAGAGGTTAATTTTACACTTGGTTATAAGTTAAGGGCCACAAATTTACAGTTTATACTTGGTTTTAAGTTCAGTGTTACAGGTCAAATTTTATACTTTGTTATAAGTTAAGTGTAACAGGTTAATTTTATGCTGAATTTATAAGTTAAGGATCACAGGTTTACAGTTACAATTTATATTTGATTAAAAATTTATGTTGACTCTCTAATGTTATTAAAATGTGGTTTTGGGTATTACTATCTATGTCTGGTATGTATTTTAGGTCATCCATTCCAGAGGCGTATTGGTAAACGATTTGAAAAATGACAATGTCTTAGTGGATGTATCCAACAGGGAATTCAATATCAGGTAAAGGATGATACAGAGAGACAGTCAAATTGTAACTTCACAGTACAAGTGTCTGGTCCTTATTTAGCAAATTAGTAGTTAGTTTTTTATCCCTTTGTTTTGGTGAAATATTTTCAATTAAAGTTAAATGCATAAAATGATCTGTGTATAATATAACATGTATATGTTTTCCGTCTTTGCGTATTGTAGAGTTATCTTCTCTTGTGAGAAGGTATTGATTGTTACTTCATTGGTTTGAGTCTGAAAATTACGTCGTTTTCTCACAAATTGATGACGTTACTCTCACAAACAAATGACGTAACAATCAATACCTGCTCACAAGAGAAGATAACTCTGCAATACGCAAAGACGGAATAGTTGAAATTAGTTTTTATTTTTGTAAAAAAAATCTGGGTGGAGTTGACTTATTGTTTACAACTTTCAAAGCACTAAAATTACTTGGGGAAAATTTCTGTGCTTTGAATGACAGGAACAAATTGGACCACAAACTTATATAAATTAATCTATTTCTGTGCAAGAACTAATGAATTAATTGTTTGAAATTGCTATACAAAAAGCAAACCTATTTGAAATTTGCATTATAAACTGTCTAGTATTTGATCTGAAAGCAGTCAAACAATTATTTTAATTATTTTAACTCTGAAAATAATTTGTTTATAATTATAGCTGTTGTTATATAGGGATTGAATTGTGTTTATAAAATTTTCTTACATCCATATTAAACATAAAGCCCTAGCAGGCTTCATGCCATATGGATGTTATCGATTTGCGTTCATACCGCATGAAAATTTTAAAAACATCGTTCAATCCATATATTTACATTTTTACTTTAGAACAATTGATTAATTTAAGTTATTTATTTACTGTGTTTTGTATATGCGTCTTCCCTTAAACAACATGGGCAGACCAGTCGTAATGAAATAAAATTGGCGCTAATAACTAACCGTGGTCATTTGAGCGTTTGACGCGGGGGCATTCTCTATGTTATCTGAACAAAGCAACAAGACTTTCATTGAACAAGGTCAATCTATGACATCATAAGTAAACCATGTGTTATATCACAAGAGTTTTTTGCTTTTATACTCAAATGAAATTAATTTCTGATGTTACTGTTCATATAGTAGGTTGCAGCGCAAATGTAAATACATGTATTTAAAGGAATAATGTTTTTCTATTTATAGATACATCGATTTTGGTTTGGCTACATTTGGTGTTGGAATGACCTATGAAAAGTCCTACGAACCAAATTCTGACATTAAATACAGTTTTTTGGCACCAGAGGTCAGACAGGGAGACAATCCAACCAGTGTGGCTGCAGACATCTACAGCTTAGGGATATTAATTGGCGAAATCGGCTGGAGAATCGACGAATTAGAGGACATTGGTGAAAGATGTACGGATCAAGTCGCTCTCGCAAGGCCGAGTATGGACGAACTTGTGATGATGATGGATGGGCTAATCAACCTAATTAATTAGATCTGTACATCTTCTTTCTGTCTTCATCAAAGCCTGACTCCGGAAATATTGAGATCATTACTTTATATTAATATAGATAAACTACTTGAAAAAAATGAATACGCAAGTAATTTTTAGGCCTGGAGTAATCATGAAAACTTATCACTCCGGTCTGTTGACAATAAGATATGTGCTCTGTGAACATTTTTGAATTCACTGCATTCTATCCCTCTGTTCACTTACCTATAAAAACCATCTATCTATCACAAACACCTTAAGAACATTTCAAACATTATTGATTTTTATATCATCACAATCTTTTCATTAATTCCGTGTGTAAATTAAGACATTTAAAGATTAATTATTAAAGACAGATGAAAGAACCTGTGATATTCTCAATAAAAACGTTATACTGTATCTCAATTTGAAATCAAAACAGATAATTGCCAATTTGTCAATTCTTAGCTGCGCTTTTTTGTAGAAAAGATATTTTTATGCCATATCTTGCAACTTTTTAACATTGGTTAACATTTTGAAAATCCTATACACTTGTTTTTATTTCAATTTTAAAATCTGTGATATTTGTCTTTTATATACCCTTTATGTATCAATATAAATTTTAAAGTTCAGTGTTAAGTGAGATACATGTTGTATGTTATATATATATATATATATATATATACAATCTACTTTGGTATATTTACAATCCAAGGTTTATACATTCTACCTATATATTGTTATAGCTTGATGAACTTTACATTATACTCAGGCTGCAGTGCTACATTTTCATATTAGATGCAGTTTAATTGTAAGTTTTTACATATAATATCAAAATATTTTTGTTTATGACTAATCATGTGTTCCATACAGAAACTGATATTTATGATTTTTTTTTTCAAATTCCAATTCTTGTCTAGTACTTTCCTTCCTATTGTTTTATTCCATGTATCAGCCAGCCACAGTCTCATAAGGCTTGAAGCCCAATGCATACCCCTTTTCTAGCCCCTCCCCAACCATTTTGATCATTATATGTGTACAGGGTGCCATGGTTTAGATTGTTTTTTTAGTTTCTTGGAACAAGTGGGAAACCACATTTGAAAAAAAATACACTTGCGCCTACAATAGTTCTATCTGTTCATAAGCCAAAATTTGTGTAGAATCGTCATCATTTTTTTTTTATGGAATTAATTCCAATCTTTTTTTACTTTGATAAACAATTCCTGTTTAATCTTTTAAATTCTTGTCTCTCTTTCATTTTAGCTCAAAAAAACAGTATTTTTCCGTATGATTTTTTTTCATAGAATTTTAAAGAAATAATTTCAATCTTTCAATATTAGTAAGTAACCTGAATTCTACAAAGTGGGGATAGGGATTAATTTTTGGGGAGAGGAAAGTAGAAATACGTGATTTGCAGAACAGGATGCGATCCTCTGGCACACTGTGAAAAGTTGTAACATCGCAAGTCGCTGGCGTGGACTTGAAACCCGTAAACTTGGCCTGCTGCACATCAGAGAGTTCTACTCATTCAAACTATTATACATTTTACAAGTTAATATGGGTTAGGGCTAATTATATATTCTTTGTTCACAATTGCTTCTAAATATCTAGATTTAATTTCATTCTAATATTCATGTTTTTCCAGAGTTTACCTTTTTTTTAACAAAGTATCAGCGTATTCAAAGTTATTTCAGTTTAGCTTCCAAACAGATACACAAAGATTGACACGTTAATGATTTTTTTTAAATATCCTATCATGATATATATAAACATGACTTGTATTCCATCCAGAAAGTTATATTTAATTCCAGTATTTGTTTTTTTCACACTGTTTATTCTTTATGTTAGCTGGGTTTTTAATGCCTAAGTCTACCACAGTCCTACGATGGTTTTGATGTCCTTGGTATGTCCCATATCTGCCCCCTCCTCACCATTTTGATATATGCTTACAGAGTGTCCTGTTTAAGATTTTCTAATTTCATAATTATACAAACTAAAGCTAAATAAATTGCAACCAGGATGATATGGTTAATAGTAAAATTACTTATCTAATTATTCACAAAAAATATCCTGCTTTCTATTCATTCCAATATTCATGTTTTTCCAGAATTTTGATATTGATCAATATTGGCATCAACATTTAGTAAAATAATTCGAAATTTAAATGGCTGATATATTTTGTTGTATACACATAGATTTAAGTCTAACTTTTAGTCAAGTTCTCTGTGAAACAATTCATGTTAATAACTGTCTCTCAAATTGTTAAATTTCAATGCGTATCTACAATAATAAAGTTGTTATCATTACATTATCATTGATACTGTCTTTGCTTTATTTATGTTTTATTTTTGATATCTCCAGAGGAATCGGTAAAGAAATTTTCCTGTTTATTCCATGGCACAATGTCTCTTTTCCATCCACCGATCATCAATATTTTGAGCTGACCTATCCTAAGTTTTTCATTTAAATGACTTTGTCTTAAGAACCAAAAGGCCTAGATTCATGATATGAGGCACATAGCTTCCTGGGATGAAGTTGAACAAAGTTTGCAACTTAAAATGACCTTGACATACTTTCAAGGTCACAGGGGTAAAATATGTTAAAAAAAACCCAACAAAAACAAGAGGCCCAAAAGGGCCTGCATTGCTCACCCGGTATAAATCTCACACTTGTTACCTTAAAAGTTGCCTAAAATAAAGCTACAGACAAATTATCAGTGTTCAGTACTATGACTAAGTCATTCAGAAGAACATGTTAAAGATTTAAACACATTTGACGTTTAAAGGTTTTGAAAGTGGGTAATCAACCTTTATCCAGGCATGTAACTGGCCAAATATCAACACTTTGAGTTTTTTGATTTTTTCAGAAGAAGGTGTTTGAAGGTTTAAAACTTATGAAGGTCATTTATTTGAACAAACTTGGTAGTCCTTCATTCAAGCATGCTACTGGCTAGATATAATCATCCTGGGGCTTATGGTTATTCAGAAAATGTTGTGTAAATGTTTCAAACATAGTTGATCCCTGTGATCTTGAATATATCTCAAGGTCATTCATTTGAACATAGTAGCCCTTCATGCCAGCATGTTACTGGCAAAATATCATCCTGGGCCTTTTTGTTATTCAGAAGAAGTCATTTAAAGTTGTAAAACATATTTGACCCTTCTGACCTTGAATTTAAGTCAAGGTCACTCATTTGAGCAAAGGTCGTTGCCATGTATCCAAGCATGCCGTTGACTCAATATCAACATTCTGGGCTCTATGGTTATTCAGAAGATTTCGTTTAAATGTTTCAAACATATTTGATACCTGTGACATTGAATATAAGTCAAGGTCATTCATTTGGGAAAAAAAGAACCCTTCATTCCAGGATGTTACTGGCCAAATATCATAAACATGGACCTTACGGTTATTAAGGAGAAGTTGCATAAGGGTTTAAAACATATTTGAACCCTGTGAGCTTAAATATAGGTCAAGGTCATGCATTTAAAGAAGCTTAGTAGTCCTTCATCCAATCCTGCTACTGGCCTAATATCAACATTCTTGGCTTTATGGTTATTCAGAATATGTCGTTTTAAAGTTAAAACATATTTGACCCCTATATGACCCTAAATATAAGTCAATGTCATTTATTTGAACAAACGAAGTAGCCCTTTATCCAGGTATGATACTGGCCGAATTTCAGCAGATGTCGTTTAAAGGTTTAAAACATATTTGACCCCCGGACCTTGAATATGAGTCAAGATCATTCATTTAAAGAACTCTATAGCGCTTTATCCAAGCAAGTTAATGGCAAAATATCATCATCATGGGCCTTTTTTTTTTGCTAGGATTAACCACCCAGGCTTTGTGTTTTTTCAAATATTTGGTTTGTTTGTGCTTTACGTCATCTATGGTCGTTTGGTTTGTTTGTTTTTATTTCATTTTGTTTAACGCCTATCAACAGCTAATGTCATTTAAGGACGTGCCTCCATGTGTGTTGTGTATGTGTGCAGGAGACAAGGGTATGTTGGAGTCAGATTTAAATGGTTCGGAGAAAAGCGGAGAACCCGGGGAAAACCACCAACCAGCGACCAATTCCTGGACATAAGTCTTATATAAATAACAATCATTAAAAACAATATTGCAAAATAACAAATAGTCCTGAATGATGATATTTGACCAGAATTTAAGCTAGGATGAAGGGCTACCAATATTGGTTAAACTATATGACTTTGGTTGAGGTTCAAGGTTACTGAGGTCAGACGTTTGATGTGCAACCTTCTGTCATATTATAATAAGAATTCTCAAATTTGTTCACCTTAGAATGACCTTAACCCACCTGGAAAATCTTTGAAATTAAATTTGGGGAAATTTTTAGATCACTCTAAATAACCAACTGGCTAAGGGTAGTGTATTAAGCCAATAGGATACTAGTTTAAGCATGAAAAATATCAAGTTTTAATATGAATGATCTTGTGTTATATTTTATTTGTTACATTAGCCGACCATTCTAAGATAATGGGTTGTTTAAATTGCCTTCTCGTTTGTCCGTGGTCCATCCTTAAACAAATCTTGTTAGTTCTTTTTTCAAATTTGACATTAAGACTTCCCAATGGTTTTTCACATGATGTCGAATTTTAGGACTTCCTAGAAAACAAAGATGGCTGACAGGTGACAATCTGAGAGTTAAAGTTTGTCAGCACTATTTCTCAGAAAGTATTTGAGGGATCGTTCTTAAACCCTTTCACATGAAAGTACCATATCGCATATCGAATTTTAAGACTGATTAGAAATCCAAGATGGCTGACTGGCAGCCATCTTGAATTAAGAAAGTTCCTATTTGCATTAGCCTTTTCTCAGCTGGATGGAGGGAGAATATTTTCGAATGCGTGAGATTATGGCTCACGTGGCGTGAGACATGTTTCAGCGTGAGTAAGGACGTCTCAACGTGAGATTTTGTCTCACGCCGTGAGAGTCATCGTCGGATACCCACGGTTGCTTTCGAGTGAGTACCGAAGCAAAATCAACCGTGTGTATCCGACGATGCGTGAGAGTTGGCAACCCTGTAATTTCTCAGAAAGTACTGGAGGGATGTTTTGTCCCTTTCTATACTACTGTTGACTTGTTTCTTAGTTACAGTATCTACGTTTTATGTTCAGCTTTACTAAAAAAGTGATGGCCACCAGGAAAACACATTGAATATGTCTAAGAAAGCAAATCACAGATCTTTCTCAAATTACGTAAGTAGAGCCCCCTGACTGTTCCCTACTTTTCCATATATTTCTCTTTGAGCTTCAAGTTGCTTGATCAGAAGGGAAATACGTCTACCAGAAATTAGAAATCTCTCTGGGTCTGTTTTCCACACATCAGCTATTATGCTTGTAAATAGGTAAAAAAAAACCCACTTAACTTCAGTGAAGGACAATGTCATATACCGCGGCAAGTTTTGCACCAGATTACAAGAAAATGCATTTTATATTGCCTTGACCGAACAGATAAGAGAAAGGAAAACAATCAAACTTACATATAGAACCAAAGAAGTTCTTGAGATGTGGGTGCCACGATTTCACTGAATCAGATGTTGTAAATAAAGATATTTTTTCATAAGATTCTTTGAAAATTAAATAGGGATAGAAATCCATTCTTTCATTTTATAACAGTCTGGATTGTTATGATAATAATCTGATGTATATTTTGTGCGCATGTCTTTAACACCTTGATGATATTAAAATGGAGTGAAATTCATCTCAGACGAATTTTTTTTTCCGACGACATATTCTATCTTTTCTTGCAATGCTGTACCATCTTGCAGTTTCAATTGGTAATTTAACATTTCATGTGGGAACATTTCGTTATATGCACTCTCTTCTGTTCAGTAAATTTCAATAAAAATTCTTCAAGCAGTCTATTTCTTGATGAAATTTTGATTCATTTGAGGAATCGTCAATTTTTTATGTGAATTACCAGGTGCGTAGTTTGACTATAAATTATGTGCATGCTAAATGTATCATTCAGTCATTCTCTGAACATACAGAAGCCGAATCGTCATTGATGAGACGGAAAATCACTATAGTGGTATACGCAAAGGACTTCTCATTGTCGAACAGAATGCCAAAAGGCGATTACGAGAGGGTTGTATAAGGCTACTAAATTCAAAAAGTTCATTTGGGGATTTTTGATGTACATGCACCTGCTGCTTTGCTTACTTGGCAGTTACGCACACCTAGACGTCTGTCTAAGAGTCGTTTCTTCCTAAAATATTTATAAAAATGTAATAGTAGTTTTTATAGCATTTACAGAAATATCTCGGTAACCAGATGAACGAACAAGAGATCCCTGAGGGGTCTTGGTACCCAATATCGTAAGATCTCCAATATCTATGAAAGTTTGATTTTTTTTCTATTGGATTAGCTGTCGTGTTTATATCCTATTTAACTGTAACTTGGTGACGAACTGCATTAGTTTACAACCCTGTGTGTTCTCAGTTTGGTGAGGTCACGGGGTTGTAAACTATTGCAGTTCGTCACCAAGAAGGGGGCCGCAATGGCACAAGTGGTTAAGGCGTTTTACTTCTGCTACCACTAGCCCTCCACCACTGGGTTGCGGGTTCGAGACCTACGTGGGGCAGTCGCCAGATACTGACCGTACGTCAGTGGTATTTCTCCGGGAACCCCGGATTTCCTCCACCAATATAACCTGGCACGTCCTTAAATGATCATAGCTGTTAATAGGACGTAAAATACGACCAAACCAACTGAAATTGAATCAACTGATGAATCATAGATTCGGCCATAACAATTGGTTTGGGAAAATTTTACAATACGAATACAACAAAAGCAAGAACATATAGCATATCGCTACTTAAGATTTGTTGAGATAAAGAAGATTGAGGTGGTTTGAGGATTTTGCTTTGCGTGCCTTTTTTCCTATCCTCTGATTAAAGGTAGCATACAATTGAGCGAAGGGTCTGTGTGATGCCCATCCTTCTTTTGTCAGCGTGTACGTTACATTGTAAATAATTGTCAGGAATTCATTAACACTTGGCAAGATTGGTAATCCTAGTTGTGATAATACAATATAAAAGTCTATAAAGACTTCTAAATCGGACTATCTTGAATATCAACAATAAACTGGTTTATAAAAGCTTTGGAATGATTTAGGAAAGTATATCGTCTGTTGGATAACCGAACTACGCGGTAGTGTAGCTGACGTAAAAAAACACTCAGACACACAAACAAACATTTATGAATGTAATCTGTAATACTATGTCATCAAATCATATAGGTGACCGTTCTGATTGGTCGATAATTTGGCTTGGACACATACCATTATATACTATTGTTCCATATTTTTTATTTATGCATCCATTTATGGTATGTTTAGAACCTCTCATGCAAGAACACGCCGGAATTGTCAATGTTAAAGGAAGCAAAATAAAGAATAGTAATAACGATGTGTAAATGAAATACTGTTTATTTACTCTGAGTCGTAAGTACACACTACTATGTCTGGTAAACAAACGGAAGAGACATTATATATGCCAGACGTACCCGGAAGTACCATTCTGAAATATCCGCCTACGACGTCAAGCAATTTCCACCCGCAGCCATTTACAAGCGATATTCATTGATAAATACTGAGCTGGCATTGATCGTTTTATATTTCCACTTCCACTGCAAGTTACTCTACAAACGTTACCATAAGAAACTGCGTTCATAGGGCTATGAACGCATTTGCATCATCATCATTTTGAAGTTTCTTCTCCCCCCTCGATTGTCATGAGACAACCGCTAGAATCAAACATTTTAGTGATATAAGGCTGTACCAGCAATCTCGTTTGCACCGACGACACAGACAGTTCGATATCGAAAATATCAGACGGAATATCTTTATTTTTGTCAATTATAACGATTAAACGACATTCTTTTCGATTTCATGCTGTTATGAACGCCAAGCGGTTGCATACATATTAACCATCACGCCCTATTACCATAAAGTTCGCTAAGGCTTCATTGACTATATATGTACCCGATTAGCGGGGTTCATGGACTATGTATGTACCCGATTAGCGGGGTTTATTGACTATATATGTACCCGATTAACGGGGTTCATTGACTATGTATGTACCCGATTAGCGGGGTTCATGGACTATGTATGTATCCGATTAGCGGGGTTCATTGACTATGTATGTACCCGATTAGCGGGGTTCATTGACTATGTATGTACCCGACTAGCGGGGTTCATGGACTATGTATGTATCCGATTAGCGGGGTTATTGACTATGTATGTACCATATTAGCGGGGTTCATGGACTATGTATGTACCCAATTAGCGGGGTTTATGGACTATGTATGTACCCTATTAGCGGGGTTCATGGACTATGTATGCACCCGATTAGCGGGGTTCATGGACTATGTATGTACCCGATTAGCGGGGTTCATGGACTATGTATGTACCCGATTAGCGGGGTTCATGGACTATGTATGTACCCTATTAGCGGGGTTCATGGACTATGTATGTACCCTATTAGCGGGGTTCATGGACTATGTATGTACCCGATTAGCGGGGTTCATTGACTATGTATGTATCCGATTAGCGGGGTTCATTGACTATGTATGTACCCGATTTGCGTTCATACCAGCATGAAACTGAAAGAAAATGCCGTTCATTGCTTATGTGAATGGACAAATCAAATAACAGATATGTACATTACAATACGTATGTATCAGCAGTATATTTGAAACAAAATCAACCTTTTCACATATATTTAAGTCCCCAAGACAAGGACAAAGTTGGGAACGTTTTTGTTTTTGTTTTGCTGTGTTCCTTTCTGTTTCTTCTTCTCCTCTAGCTTCTTCCAATGATTTCCAGACGTTTCCTCAGAAACCATTGGCTGGATATTGATAAAACTTCAAATGCACGTTTCGTTTTCCGATCTGTCATCACACATGACCTAGCTGTGTCCTATAATTGATTGACACATTTAGGGCTATACGCCAAGGAGACGCCAACGGTCCATCACTATTTCTGATTTTGCTCCAACTTAGTATGTAAGTATATTATGGCATTGCAAGCTCTTTCCATTGCATCATTTGGAACTACTGTGGTAGTTTGGGGGACTTATGTAACGCTCCCAGATACAACTGAAACTTGATATACGTGTAATTATAGCACAAATACAAAAATAAAAGAAGTTAATATGGTAAATTGATGAATTACCTTGTTAAAGGTGTCCTCGTATAGCTCGTATAAAACTTTGTGATGAAGCTATCGGTATTTACAATGATAGCACGTGGGATTGTCCTTATCAAAATAAACGAAATGTTATTATTAGACCAGACAATAATGCCGAACTAGACTCATTGATTACATGCGATACATATTACAAACATCTACTTAAATGCGTGTGAAATATATTTGTTTACGTGATATTTCATTTTGTTTGCCTGGATTTCAAGCCTTCTCTAAATTTGCTAACCACTTCTTCGTTTGGTGAAAGTTTTGATACACTATTTTTTTTTGTAATAACTGACCTGCTTCATCCATCTGTCTGATCGTAAAATGAGCTTTTCTGTTTTGACAAATGGGGCAATGACACCGGGTGGTCAACCTCGATACTCCAGTGGTTACGCTCACGTTCACTCTCTACACCCCTGGAATATGTCAAAGCAAACTCAAATGCTCAATGTCTGCTACCTTGTGGATGAGACAAGAAGACTAGTTCGATCATTTGATGTACATCAAAAGAATCTCGCGGTCGCGTAACGGTAAAATAAATTGGCTTTGAAGTCCGGTATATGTCGCTCCTCTGCAATCTTCAAAGGACAGGTATCAGTCAAGCGATTGGTCAGTGTTTTTTTTTTACCTGAGGCCAATCAAATATCTAGCCGCGTGCCTTCAATTTTGTTAAGACATATTCCATGATTCCTGAAGTATCGATGATGCCGGATAAATCGATTCCGCCGGGGAACATATCTAAATTCGACGGGGAAAACTTCTAAATGGAGGCTGACAACACGGCTATAGAAACGTTTATTAATTTTTGAGATTTTACCTACGGACACAGGATACTGTATGCTCATTACCATCTATACAATCATTTAACCATGTAGGTATGATTTTTATAATAATACATGTTTTGGTCGGGGCAGAGGAGGCCTGGTATTAATATTAGTACTTGTAACCCTGCTTCCCTGAAATTAATATAAAACCTACTGCAGCCGTGTTGTCTACCTCAATTAAGAATTGAAAGTGTTCTCTGTTGATTTCAGATATGTTCCTAGGCGAAATCGACTTTGCTGGTAGCAACCACACCTGAAACGTGTACAACGAGTCCCTGTGGTAGCAACCGGTGAATGGCAATGATAATATAAATACAAGGGCTATAAATAAACATGTAAATCTGAAGCTGTGATTTCGTAACACCTATATTTGTCGACGTCTACTGCTGCTTCAGGGATTGGGCCTTCAAAGTTTATCGTTCAGCCAACAAATTAGAGTTTGAGTCATAAACACATTGCTGAACAGCATCACCCAGAATTGAAAAATCGACCAACATGCCTGTAAAGAGAAGATAAATGTAGTTAGCGCCTGATAAGGCAGCTCCTGCGAATTCCTCAAAAATTGTATATCCTAATTGTATTAATTGTGTATTCATGTATTGTAAAGCGCTTTAGAGTGGCTTATGTTAGCTAGATAGGGCGCTATATCAAATGTTGTATATTATTATTATTATAATGTTAAACCGTTAATAAAATAGTACAAAAGGAATTTTGATGTGCTTATTTGCTTAAATGTCGCCCGAGGTCGTGGACTATACAGATACAAAAGTACAGCAAAACCTCGTTATGGTTGTAAAAGGTTTAACGTCCTATTAACAGCTAAGGTCATTAAAGACGTGCCACCATGTGTGTAGTGTATGCGTACTGATGTGTGTATGTGTGCCGGATACATGGTATGTTGGTGTATTCGCCTCCTTGTGATAGCGCGGTTGATTGATTGGTTTTACGTCCGCTTCACTACCGAGTAGTTCGGTTATCCAGCAGACGAGTGATAGCGCGGATCTGATGCCGACTTTATAGTGCTATCTCACTGAAATACCATGGCGAAGGCACCATGCACAGCATTTCGCCTGATCGCATTATACTGACAACGGGTGAACCAGTTGTTGCCATTATCTTAAATGCTTCAAACGTTAAGCAGGGAATAACGACTACCATTTTTAAGGAGTTTGGTATGTCACGGCCTTGGTACAGAACCCATTGCCTTTCTCACCCGGGCGAACGTTCAACATTAAAGCCAAAAGGAAGATATTGTCAAGCAAGGCGATGGGAAATAAAAGGTAGTTAGAAGTAGAGAGAAACATAAAGATCCCAAATATTGCAATGGGTGCATCAGATTCATTTTGGCCGCTTTGGTGTCCCAAAAGAGGGCTTAAAAGCAAATCCCCAATTCTGAAGGGGGTTCCCATATTAGTCGCCTCTTACGCTACATGCAGTGGGTAACTGCAGAGGTGTATTCTTTTCTCGATTATACTACAACCATTTATCCAGGGATAGTTTTGCGTTATAAAGGGGTTTGGCAATAAATTGATTGAAATGTATAAAGGAATTCGCAAGAAAACGAGAAAAGGGACATTGAGATATGTTGGCGGTAAGCGAGGTGGCAAATGAAATGAGGGGCATTATATGTAAACTTATACAGACTAAATAACCGATCTTCAATCGGCTAACCTCGGCTGATACCGGTACTCTTCATCGATATGTTTGATGTAGGTACGGGATATGCTGAGTTGTGACCAGTGAAATGATCTATACTGTACTAGTTTAGCAAAATATTCGAAGCAGTACATTTTTGCCGCGGAAAAATTGCGGAATGGTTAAAATACGACTGTTTTAACAGGACTTCAAATAAGATTATGCTTATAGGTTTAGGTCCACTTAAAAAAATCCATAAAGGTCATACGATAATCCTAAAATAAATATAAAAAAGCTAGACCTCCTACAAAATTATTTGCACTTCCTGAATGGAAAATCCATTTTCCTCGTCTCTCTAAGATAAACAAAAAACATAAATCTTACTGATTCTCTGCAGGCTTAGTTGAGATATATAAGGCCATCAGGAAAATAAAGGGTTTTAAAAAGTTTTTCTATTGTTGTCGGTGTTTTTTTTTTATCGCATTCCAACTGGTTTCACAGGTAAGACCGGAGCTGTTCGTTCAAAAATTTGGAACGGACATCCATCTTTTATTTCAGTAAATCTGAAAAGTAAGAGAATCAAAACCTTTACGTTCTAAAGTAGACAAAAAAACTTTATTTTCGCATGAATGAAAACGTGCCAGCCTAAAGCAAGCACCGTTCATATTGCGTATGCATGATTGTACTATGAAAGGGAGATAACTCAATTAATAGTATTCTAAAGCAAGTGGGATAATTCTGTTGGGCTTACAAAATCTCATTTCGTCGCTGCTTCCCTGGACAGAGATAGATATGTAACTAAGTCTCTGCGTTCAGCGATGTTTTTTATTTTCAAAAGGCAGCGCATATTCAAAAAAATAAGCAGGATATATATCTATTGAATTTGCAAGTACGAAAATGATCTGGACGCGCCATTGATAAATACCATCAGTGGAATACAAATTTAAGAAATAATTCCCGAGTAGAAAACGAAGCCATGTAACAGATGAATTAGCTATATCATGATCTCATCTTAAAACCATTATTTTAATGGAACAAAATCAACCTATCACGAGGTTTGAACTGTCCATTCGATTGTATTTACATATTACATGTCAGAGCAAAGTTAACACGTTTTACCCATGTTGCAATTGACTCGTCCAGTATCCACGTATAGAAATCTGATAGCCCAGGTCCAGCTTTCACAGCCCATCGAATCTGATAAAATGATTTGTTACGCGATTTCCTTTACTGCATACTACGCATGGACAGTACTAAATGAACGGAACAATGTAATGGGTAACTTAATCAGATTGACGTCTATCGAGCTTGTTAACGATTCGATCAACGTAGGATTTTGAATAGTGTAAAAACAGAATGACTAAAAATGGTACTTCCCGAGTTTCATCATAATTCATGACAACAATCAAGAAAACCCTGTCATGATAGTAATACATAAATACCGAAAATGAAAACTGGAACGAATCTTAAGTTTAACATTTTATCATTTCAATTATACCATTCTGTACTTTAAATAACTCATATATATAGCAAGTGTTTTGGTGTTTTTCAACATGAAATATTTGATAATATACCAAGGTGATATGTCATAAGTGCTAATTGAAGAAATTCTCACAAATGTTACAGGAGAAAATGTACACGGACCGAGAAATATCCTGCTTTTACACTGGTGGACCTAAAGAAATGCTGTGGCGCCAATATTTATTCATTTATTTTTTTATCACCACGCGTTTGAAACTTGTTTTTCTTCACGGCATGATTACAGTTTTGATAAAAAAAATCATTATTGAAAGAAGATCATACTTAGCGGGACTAACAAAGAGTCAAGCATATTTTGACATGTATTAACATACTATAATGAATAACAGTGCTCTTAAGTGAAAAAAATCAGCGGGTCTAAACCAAGATTCGAACCCAGCTAGAACACTATCCCTCTAACAAACTGAGCTAATAGGAAAACGGAAGTGTCGTAGCCCGACTGTGCTATACCACGGAATAGGATTAGATGTCATTCAAAACGAAATTAAGGGGAGGTAACTGTAAATATACGAAAAAAAACACAGTGCAGTGGGACAGAGATCTTTAACTAATTAGTATTATGTAGTCCTCTATATACTCCTCTCCCAAGAATAACTCAAACAATTCCCTGCAATTAGCCAGAGTGTACAATAGGGCGTCCGGCGTTTATTACATGTATTACATATCAAGTGACATGGAGATCGATCTGTTACGCATAATTCATATCTTGGTATAATGAAGAGCCCTCTCTTACAACACACTTAAGTCGCACAAATGACCGTCAAGTATTAAAAGCTAATGAGCTAAGCGAGCCACCCAACCTGAAAAAACCTTCACGGAAAACAGGAGGTGTACCAACCCTCAATGCTTAAAGCTCGGTGCGTTGGATTTCTATCACGTTAGCCGATATTACATATTAATTCCCTGTTATTAGTGTAATATAGATTTAAACTTGAAACAAAAAAAACAAAAAACAATAATTCTACTCATATAAATTTTGCTCGACTACGCCCTGGTGTCCACGGCTAGAATGACCAATACCTCGTTTGCCCTACCACACTTTCCTACCTTGCACGTGCGTACAACGCGTCACTCTCTCATTGGACAATAAATCAGACCTACGATACACGACGAAATCACCCGAATACCGTACCTATAGGACAATTATTTTCCGCTATTCTCCGAAACGCGGAAAATATGAAATAACCGGCCTTGAACAATTGGAGATATCACGGACTTATGTTTTACTTCCGTGGTTATATAAACACAATGATTTGGTGATATCACCCCATTGAGTTGATGATATAGTCTCCGTTCTACTTTTCAGTATTCCGTTAAATTGATATCACTATAATTAAATAGCACGAACTAAGGCCAACAAAAACATATTTTCTATCTCTGGTAACCCTTCCTACCTTCATTTCTTGAGCCTACCATAAACATTTTGGATAATTTTCAAAGAAGCACTGTTAAAGCACCGAATTAGATTATATATCTAAGTCCGTGGTTCAAGTGAAGATCACTCTCCTCCATGTCTTTAAACTTTATAAAATTATATTTAAGAATTAAAAAAAATGTCACCTACATACCCTAAAATGCTGTTCAATATGAGTATTTACATTCTAGCTTTTATAGTTGTTCTAAATATAGATATTCCCTAATATTTTCGATATTGAAGTGTCTGCATCGTCAGTGCAAACAAGATCCCTGGAAAAGTCTAACGTCATCACAATGTTTGCTTCCAACGGTTATTTCACGGGAGGAAAAAGCTTCAAAATGACGCTAATCAAATTGCGTTCATAGCCTATGAACCCAATTTATTCTGGTAAGTCTTAAAGAAGAAGTTGCAGTGGAAATGTAAATATATATATATTAAGTTTAACAAATGAATATCTATTAATTATGGTAATGTAACAGGAAATAGTATAGTGTGTTTCCACCAGGGATTCAAATCCGTCGCCCTACATATTAAGCTACATGTATAGGGAAATTCCATCTAGCGCCGACCGTTATCATATGTATACAATTTAAATCTGCCACACTACTCCCCCTTTTTAAACGTGTTCGCCCTCCAACACCACAATAACCCAGGTTCTAACTCCCTGTCACTACAGGGAGGACCTGAACACCACCTGTAACAGGAAAGAGAGTAGTGTGCTTCCACCAGGGAATCGAACCCGCGATCCAGGACTTCCTAGTCCGCTACTCTCCCGATCGAGCTAAAGGCGAATTCCTTTTAGCGCGAAGCGTGGGGGCCGTGATCCTATGTGTACAATTAAAAGCTGACACAGTAATATGGACTAATACTGACATTATCACAATTAAAGTGAATATCACCACAATGAGTTCTTTAAAATAAACTGACGACATCACTATAAATAACTAATGATACCTCTTATATCACTTCAATAGATTAGAATTATAGTGATAACATTTAAAGTAACGAACACTGCCGCTTTAAAATACATTCTTACCGTTGGCAGAGACGTATAATATAAACGCCAGGCGGTTATACATCTCTGCCGTTGGTACTCTTATAAAATATTTCTTCATGTCATTTTATTAGAGACCAATAAAGCCAGTAGTATGTATACATCTCAGAAACTATACATTTTATATCATGTTAAACTCGTGTTTTGATACTTATTTATTACGTACAAGTAGTAATTACAGTTATTCAAAATGTGAATAGGGAGAAATGAAAAAAGTCATATACAGAAATTCTCGGGGTCGAACTCAAGACATCGGAATATTAAATGCACAGAATCAAAATGAAAGATGGTGAACAGAAGCCAAGGAATGTAACGCTGAGAAATTATTTAGGATGCTGTATCTTCTCTTTATATAGGAGAATACTCAAAGTGAAAACTCTGAAGTGAAACTCTTCTTGACTGTAACTTGTGCTGCAGTACCCTTTACCCCAGATGAAATGAAGCGGAACTGGATGGACCTGGTCGTTTGTCGGCGACCAGGTAGCTCATTTGATAGAGCGTCCGCCTAGAGTTTGGAAGGTCCGAGGTTCGAACACCGATCTGGACGTGCATTTTCCCGCTCCTGTTACATTTGGTGTCTGTGACCAACCTTTGTTGCAAGTACAAGGTGAATGCTTGACAATTAAAGGGCATGCCGAACCTGGGTTGTAAATAGTGTTTTCAGGGGCAAAAACTTAGAAAAGGAGGGATGAATGTAGCTGAACTTGACTGGGTCGAACGTCGGCGACCAGGTAGCACATTTTGTAGAGCGTCCGTCTACCGTTAGCGTTCGAAAGATCCCGGGTTCGAACTCCGTCTGGCCGTGCTTTTTTCGCTCCTGTTACAGAAATTAAAATAAAATAAAACAGTGTCCGAACCATTTTTTAGAATGGGTTTTGTGTTATTGTTTATTTTCTTTTTTTGTGTGTCTTTTTATGATTTGTTACAGATATGATAGCTCATCTCAAAATTATTTATATCATTTTACCGCTGGGACGTTTTGGAGAGTACACGTAGAGCGTCGCAATCGAATGCACCTTTTTAACTTAGTGGTATCCTCGATCCCAGACTTTATTTGTTGACAAATAATGAATGACTGCATACATTTACCCCACGAATTGTTCACAGTTAGTAAATGTATGACAACTTTACATAGATATTTAAGTTTATATTTCTTAGCGCAAAGGCCAAAACAAAATTCGAGAAAGAATATTTCTTATCAACTATATTGTGAACATCGTCTGGGAACGAGACTGTCTAAGAGTTGACAAATATGGCGGCCGCGAGTGATAAGTGTGACTTCCTCCGAGGTTAGCTGTGGTCGACCCGCTGAGTCAGAGATCCACTCGTCTCTAGGGCCCGCTACTTAGACGATATTTCCCAAAAGTCTTATCAGGAGTGGAGATAAGATTCAGACACCACAGGAGCAGACAGCATCACGTATGTCCTATCCTGTCTCCCCTCGTAGAAGGACGATCATCAACTGAACCGGAAGTAACATTAACCATTTTTTGTCAGTTTTCGACAGCGACCCTATCTCCCGTCAAGATAACCATTTCATGCAAAACTACAAGCAGAGAGTAATGGAAGACTTAGGTAAGTCAAATTTTATCCTTCAATGAAGTTAACCATACACCGAACTAACAGACGGGGTCACTTTGGTACGATACATTTCGGTCAGTATGACCATTTGGTGTTGTGTATTGGGATTTATTTCCCAAACGTTGACACTCCTTACCTTGGTTAACAGGTGTGTACAGCAATCAACACACTCAATTTAATGAGCACGACATTTAAGTTGGTACTTCAAGCTGGTGACCTATATAGTAATGTTTGATAATCAGTTCAGTAAAACTTCAAAAACTTAATTAAAACATCTTTAACTGTTCAACTGAATAGCTGAATATAGCAAAAATATCAACAAGCTTTTAAACTCAGACACTTATTTCTGTGATGATATTGTGCTTTATTCTATTTTATATTTTGATGTAAGAGTCCGTCAATTTTATGCAAGAAATAGTTTAAAAAAAGATAAATGACAGATAATATTGGCTTGTGGCATGGTAAAAAATCTGAAGATACAACGAATAATAAATTACATGTACTATAATTAGGAAATCCCTATTTTGACGTTCAACGCATGAAACTTTGTAGTAAGAGTCAGTAAATTATGAGATTTTGAACAGGAAATATTTCAAAAAAAGATGAACGGGAAACATTTAAAAAAAAGATGAACATGTACAGCGGAGTCTTGGTGTATGTGGTTACATTATAACTCTGAAATATCTGTGTACCTATAAATAACATTGCTTAAAATATATGAAATTAAATGAAATGAAATGAAAGAAATAAATAATAACACCAAAAAGAAAAACACACATTATTCTATTTACTAAGTTTGTGAAAACCATGTTGATGGTTCAACAGGATTTAACTGCAAATGTGGATGTTGCACGTTTTCATGAAACTTGAAGTAAATGAAAAGGTAAGACAACATGAAACGTACAGGTTTGTTGATGCATTCAATTTCAATATATTAGTATACCACACACTACACATGAGTTCAATGTCAAATTAGTTCAGTGGAAAAAGATAATGTTGGTGGTAATCTAGTAATAAATTTGAACCTGTGGTTATAGTGCTATTATAGCCTGTATCCTAATGACCACACAAACCAGATTGACTGGCCAATGATATGTTTTACTTTAAGTACTTGACTGACCCACCGACCCATTATGCAAGTACATATAATTGAGTGTGTCAAACTCACTAATTGCCAGCTGGCTAGGCCTGTAGCTTTACTGATCTATTAACATGTTAGAAGACTGCTTAGACACACAGTCGATCATTCTATATGTGAATTTTACATAGATTGTATTCTGTATCCAAATCTGAAACCTGGTCTACATTTTGTATGAACTGGTGCAAAGATATGTTATTTTGCAAGAAGTGGTGTTGTATGTTATTTCATTTTTATTTTTCAATGTTTAACTCATTTACCCCTGAAGACACATTTGAACTCTTCCAATTCAAAGGTTGGAATTGTTCATTATGAAATTTCAGGGGTGAATGAGTTAAATGACACACTCAAGTTGTTAGTGTTTAAAGTCAGAAATATAATGTTATTCTTATAATTACCATCCTTGCAGAAAAACATTGATGTTGATGCTTTTCTTTATTTGAACATCTACAATACTATGTGATATATATGTATTCTAATATCAAATTACATATATATACATATATATTGAACACATTCCTTTTAGAATGTAAGTTGTATCCACTACTAGCCATCGTTTTGCCTCTCTCTGCGATTATTTTACTGTATATGATGTAGTAAAAGGTCTGATAGCATGATTGGCCGTATCAAAATCTGTAAAATGTGTGCAATATCACCGGTTTTGTGTCAAATTTCATCATCTTTACATTTCATGTTGCAGTAGACAGTTATTGGTATGTAACTATGTGTAAACCTGGTATACAAATAATGAATAAGTACGGACATGTTGCAAAACTTTTTAGCAATATACATGCCGATCATATTAGATGAACTATATATGGGCCTGTATTTCTTTTTTTTTAAAATCAGTTCTGCAATATGTACACAAGAAATGCTCCTCTGTAAGGGCATGCCTCGTAATTGAGCATTTTTTCAATGTCCTGGATTAAAGATATATTGACATCCAGTGTTTAAAAGAAATGTAAGAGGCCTTCATAGTGAGGGTGTGTTTACCAGTGTCAGTTTGAATGTATAGTAATGTGTCTGGTAATGATGATCCTGAGGATACATGTACACTTGACAAAATTCTGGAGGAGATAAGTTTGGTGTGCCGTGGATTTAGACAGCAGACATTTGTTGTTATTTCTAAGGTACATGTTATTGATAAGCTTCATAAATATCAACTTATGTAATCTGAAAAATTCGGAACCATCCAGTTTCATCATATCTCAGTAATAATCCATACAGGTCATGGTAGTCCAGTGGTATGACGTCGGGCTTCTGACCGAAGGGTTCGTTGCAGTTTTGAGTCACAAGATACTTTACTCCGCTTGTTCCAGTCTACTCAGCTGTAAATGAGTACATGGTTGGGCAGTGCTAGAATTGTTGAATGCTGGCTGTGAGCGCCGAAATGGTAACACGTACCGGCTGTATATATGCTCCTCAGGGAGTTGAGAAAGATATTTGATGGTTGCAAAGGCCCCATAACCACAGATAACAATTTGTGAACCGTTTTGAGATGACCTACGAACTAGGTTGTGATAAAGCGGTATATATATATAAGAACCTCAAATTATTAATATTATTATGGCTCAGTTTACGTACAACCACAAAAGGGGATAATACAGCTTTATCAGTCACCTACTGACTAACTCATGAATCATCTTATTAAAACTATGCTGCACTGTATACCAATCAAAGTTTCGGTGGTGTACGTGCATCTTGAAGTGCATGATCTGGTGATTAAATGTTCAGATTAAATGTGGCATTGTGCAGTTGTAAATGGATGTGTGCCCACTCCGTAGGTCTTTATTGGATCATTGCAAGTCTCGGTGTAAAGTTACATTCCTAACGGTTCGAAGTCTCGTAGAGTGTACTTTTACATTTGTAAACGGCCCAAGGGCTACACCTTGTACTCTGCATCTTCAACAAGCTTCTGTTTTTATGCGATTTTGACTCCGAATTGCCGTCTGGATGTTGAAATGCCAAACACATGTGCATAATATTGTCAATATAAATACAATAACTGTATATATGTATGCTATGTTCAGAGGACATTCCAGGATTTCAAAGGATATGTGGATATGTACATGTCTGAATTAATCTTATGTGTAGATTACACGACAGGGTAATTGGAAACAGCATCCCTTAAAGTAATTATTTCAGATGAACTTAGCCGTTGATACATGTAGAATTCAGAGTCCATACTCTTATCGCATAAACAAATCCCCTAAAGTTTGGAAAATATGGTAAAATCTTTCAGAAATGAAAGATTCTGCTGTGATGTCCACTGTCGTTTTAAATTAATTTAAATCTGCATGTGTACAAAGTTATTAGCATTAGCTGCAAAATGGATTGATATATATGTTGTATGTATGTGGCCTAAAAGTTTTAAAACGGTTACGTATATGGACGATGTCAGGTTTAAAGAAACAAGGAAGAACGGGATGTATTTGTAGTAGATAAGGAAATAACTATGTAATATCCTCGACATCATACAATATAAAGTATAAGGTGCAGTAAGCTGTTCTCCGAACACTTAGGGTGTGATTCGAGTGGACCTCGATGCACATAATTGTATGAAACAAGGAGTTCCTACTTATGGACTCATTCACCCCTGCATTTTAAAACTGGACTTGCCCAGTCTTTGAAATGGTAAGGCTCAAGTGTGACTTCAGGGGTGAATGGGATAGGTTGGAATGAGTATGGATGCATCCACTTGTGTTTGTAATATTAATTAATTTACCAAAATTGAATGGAGCTTTGATGTAAGACTTATTAGGAAAAGGCCATTATACAATGATGTTTTTAAAACTGATATTTGAAACATTTACGACCAATTAAGAACGTGCATAGTACAGTACACTGATTTCATGAATGATTGTTCTGGGTTAATGACTTGTGTAGGTGTGAATAGTTTCTTCTGTAGCTATACAGTCTAATGGTGTTTAACTCATTCACCCCCAAATTTCATAATGAACTAATCCAACCTTTGAATTGGAAGAGTTAAATTTTGTCTTCAGGAGTGAATAAGTTAAAGGATAATGTATACACTTTTATAGTTGCTGACTACAAAGTGATGTATAGTATATATATAATTAAACCTATATATAAAGTTCACTGAAGGTGTAACGCCTCATTATTACTTGAATATGAAGTGTATCACACACAAGGTAGTTACTTAGAAGTTACCCACGTCTGAAAGTGTTCACATTAATTCATAAATGTCAATTAATTTGCAAGCATTGTTTAGGTTATTTACCTAATCTAAATAACAAGTCTTTTTTTGAAAGACTTGTTACTGTATGATCTAATAACGATAATATAAAAAATGATGTGCGCTATTGAAATGAGGAAATTATAATTCTTTTCTTATAAACTTATTTTTTGTTTTTGTTTCTTGATAAGCAAGAGTTTGTTTTAGGAATGGAGTGAACATTTTGATATTTTCATAACAGGACTGAAAAAAATGGATGTTATTCAACCCACAAGTAAAATTTAGCTGTTATTCATCATGAATCTGTTAACATTGTCTATTGACACTCGATTGCCTCCTATCCTTCATGTATAGAACTTGCTCTAGGAAGTACACCAGCAGATGTATATTCCAGGTGCTTGAAAGTGACATCAGGATCATTGAAATCAAAATAGATCCAATAGCCCTAAATTAAAACTGCTGAACAGTTCAAATTCTTGTCCAAGGCCTCAGCAATGTTAAATGTTGATGGACACTACATACCCGCCAGAACACACAGACATTTTTGCTTTACAAAACAGTAAAAACGTTATAGAGATTGAAAAACTTTACAATAATATTAAAAAGAATTAGTTCAATTTGCATTATCTTTTATAAATGTTTTTTTTGGGTATTGAAGATCTGTTTTTACGACACTTTATATAGCATGACATGTAAAAAACACAATATTGTGTTTTTGTAGTTTGTGTGGTGATGAACAAGCCAATATGTAGCATAACTTTAATTTGTAATATAAGTCTTCTATATTGAAATATATTGAAATGAAAGTGAAGTCTCTCCGTGAAAATATTTGTTCTACATAATCTCACATTCGAAATTGAAATGAAATAGGGACTAGTCTGCAGTAGACATGTACAAGGTTATCTCCCCTGCTTGGCCTGTCACACACATGGCCGTAAAGAAGACTTGTCATATTACGCTACCGTGACGACCAGGTAGATCATCCATCATAACGTCCCGGTAAGCCAACACCCTGCCTGACAGGCCATCTTCTCTTAGTGAAAATAGGACAATAGATCTACTGGCCAACATATACAATAACGCTATACGGTAGATGTTCTTTTGGTAGAATTTTAAGTTGGTTCAACATCTAAAAGTAGAGTATTAATTTGTTGTAAGAGAATATTCATGAAGCATTTTGTTATTCATTGGTGGAAAAAACCAGCCATTGGTTCATAACTATTTATAACCTTTTATCGGTGGCCTGGCTTAGTGTTCAGCAGATGTATCAATTTGTCCTGTTTATCCTGTATATAATTATAGGGCTCCTTGGAACTTAATTTAAGGTTGTTCAAAAAGGTAGGACCCTGGAATGAAATCACTTGTGTACAAATAAACGACAGTATTAATATCCACAGTTTCTTAAGGTATACAATGTTGCTATTGGCTCCTTAATGAGCCGAGAGAAGACTTTTACAAATAACTCAAACAGTAAAATGTACCAGAATGGAAGCAGATTTATCGGGAGTAGCAAATATATAGTTGGAAGTTTTTCAGCCTTTGTTGGTAGTTTTCAACCTTTTTTGGTAGCATTCAGACCTACATGTACATATATATATTTATCATTGGAAGCATTTCAGTCAACATCTATAGTTAGTTCAGTAGTATCATTGAATCGTCTTACAACAGTCTACCCAGCTGTACAAATTGACCCTACATGTGGGGAAGTAACGTTAATGAACAGAAAAATTCAGGTTATGCTTTAGCTTATGTTGGTCACTATAAATAAGGTTTCCATAGATGTTAAAACTGATTTATTACTTTTAATTTCAAGTGCAAAAAATGTTCATGCAGTGATTTTCCTTCTTGTTTTCAAAAGGGGCATATGCCTTGTGACTTTTACTAATTCATCCCTGAAATTTCATAATGACTATTCCATCCTTTATATTGGATGAGTTCAAATGTGTTTTCAGGGGTGAATGAATTAAGAAAATATACATACAAAAGGAATGATTTTTGGGGAAAAGTGTATCCTTATAAAGACCTTATAATCATTATTCTCCTTATAACAACCCATTTTCACCTTATAAAAATCACTGCCATTATATATATACATGTATCTTGAAGTTTTTAGTTTGGTTTGGTTTGTTTGTGTTTTACATCCTATTAACACCTATGGTCATCTAAGGACGTGCCAGGTTTTGGTGGTGGAGGAAAGCTGGAGATTCTGGAGAAAAACCACCTACGGCCAGTACCTGGCAGCTTCCCCACATAGGCCTCGAACCGCGACCCAGTGGTGGAGGGCTAGTGGTAGCAGAATGTCAGATGCCTTATTTAACCACTTGGCCACAGCAGCCCCCTGAAGTTTTCCGTGTTTAATCTGTTTATATATGTTGATCAAAGTTGCGGGTTATTTACCCAATAGATCTGCATGTTACGTAGTAAGGTTGATAGACAGTAATATAACAAGGGTGTCCGAGTCAATGGAGCCCTCTTTTTCATTGATAAAACCGTCTGGTTTAAACTCCCCAGGCTATAGACGAGGCTGTCGAGGCTGTCGCAGTAAACCGTTTTATTGAGAGAAATTTACACAAAAGGCCAGCTTTCTGAATCTTTTTTCCTTCCTTCCTGGAGTCTGAATGTCTAGCATTTATCTAAATGTTGTGTCAAATTTGGTGAAGATGATTTAAAAAAAAAGTGAACATTTAAAAAAAATCTAGTATTTAAACTTGACATTTTGTGTTTAGTCCATTTGTATGCAGTTCTGTGGCTATTTACTGTGAACATTTCAATGTAAGGTTGCGATGAATTGAGTGCTGTATTTTGTGAAGATAAGAAAATTTGTGGAAGAATTCCGCCGCATCTACTAAGCTTCCGAGATTTGGGTGAGTGTACTTCGGTCGATCAATGTACCAGATGTTTTCAGTAATCCATTTCACACATTCAGTTAGACCCAGTTAAACACATTTCAACAGGTTTCATACATCGGAGTCAAGATGTTGCAAGTATATGTATTCAATGTATACTAGCTACATAGGTTGACCGAAAGTATATTCATGTAAAAGGTCAGGTTACATCACTTTTGATGTGTATGTATGGGCATACCAATTAACCCATTCACCCCTAAAGTCACATTTGAAGCTTACAAAATCAAAGACTGGGCAAGTCCAGTTTAGATATGTAGGGGTGAATGAGTTAAGGGTGTACTTCAAGACAAAATATAGTGTAGGTCTATATATATGCTGAGATTTGAAAATGATTTCTACTTAATTGACTCAATATCCCCTAAAGCAAGCATGATTACAGTACATATACCATATTTGGCTCAATAAGGGTGCTGCATGGGAGTAAATGACAATTTGGACAGTCAAAATCTGGGACCATCCTTTTGGGAATCCAAAAAGTGGTCTTTTAATACAGGTTGTTGCTTTACACAGTTTCATTTCACAATGAAACCTCTACAATGGCGAGCATTGAAAGTGGTCTCTTAACACAGGCGGTCTCTAAATAGAGGTGGTTGCATGAGCAGTTTTGACTCAATATATACACTTGTAAGGTAAACTATATTCCCATGGTGACAGGCGTTATAAGGTCTCAATATTATTGGCTGGTCACAGTGTCGGCCAATAATATCTGTGGCAGCTTTGATTTAATTCAGTACTTATTGTCTATACTGATACTACACAGTCTGTGGGATACACGATACAAAAAACCAATAGATAGAAGGAAAACGGAAATTTTAGAATAAGCAGTCGAGTTACATTATTGAAATCCCTGTATTAAATAAAGCAGGCATCCTCATTCGGTCAGATGGCGTATTTGTGCTGGCAGCAGTATTTGAAAAAAGCAAATTTAAATAGGTCAAAAGGGAACTGATTCTGTTTTATAAAGATTGAAACCCTAATATAATGTTCCATGAGCCAAATAATGATAGGTGACCTCACCAGGTACCTGGACAATTATTGAAGCTATTAAAGGTCAAAACATGTATGTAGGTCAGAACCAAAGTTTCTGTTACATCAAGTGACATTTAATGGTGGTATCGTTTGTACGGTATCGGTATATCTTTTCGCATAATCAATTCTGTTTCATATCCCTAGGAGCCACTGCCTGTACTAGTATGTTATCTAACTCATTCACCCCTGAAATTTCGCAATGAGCTATGCCAACCTTTGAATTGGAAGAGTTCAAATGTGTCTTCAGGAGTGAATGAGTTAAAGGTTAAGTCTACCGGTACATGTACGATTGAGACAAAATGTTTCGCTACCATTTTTCGCTATTATGAAATATATGTTTAGGTCATAAACAACAGAACTTTTCAAATTAAATGACATCTTGTGATGCATCTGACATAATTCTAATTATTCAAAATTTTGAGTTTCGTGAAGGTTATTTGAAAATATAAATTAACAAAATATAAATAAAATGCAAAAACTGTTGGGATTGAACTATGGTAGCTATTTCAATGCTAATTCAAGTCTAACAATGTTTCTATCCAGAAAAACTCCTTTGCTTCATCATCTATATTAAAGGGAGAATACTCTTAAGTAGAAAAAAACAAATCAACATTTCTTTGCAATTATAACTGGTGCTGTGCAACGTAGTACCCTTCAATTTGACAGCTTTATTGAAACTAGACTGGAATCTGATACACATGCACAAACCTGAATAAAAAGTCTACATGCTATATTTGGGTTTGATGTGATATAGGTAAAAGCTGATTTAGATTTTATACAGAAATGACTTGACATAGGTGTTAAAAGTCTGTGAGCCGTGTGAGCACACCTGTCCACACCTGTGAGGGTCAGTACCCTTGACCGGCAGGCGTGTGGTACCCTCGCGTGTCTCTCAGGGTACAGTGACCCTGTCATACACAGATTGCCCTTCGTCAGGTAATGGGGGAGATTGTAAACAGGCAATGTAAGGTAAAAGTCCTGTTATCATGGTGTCAATAAATTGACTGATGGGACAGCGATAGAAACTCAATACTGAGAGTTTAAAATATGAAAGTATGGAAAGAGAACCAGAATATGAGAAAAAGTCTGATATATATCAGAGGGTAGAATCAGTAAAGATGGAAACATCACATGTACAGCATCTATAATATTAACAAGCTTTAACAAGTTTGATTGGTTTGTTTGAGAGTTTGCACTCAAAATGTAACTTGAGTTTTTGTTGTAGACTGCAGGGAATCATTCATAGAGTTTCGTCCAGCAAATTGACGGCTCCAGACTAGTATAAAGCAGTAATAACAAAGGGTGATTCCTTTGGCTTGGTAACTGCCATGGTTCCAGTAGTTCTGAGTGATGACTGTCACAATAGGATCACTTTCTCTTCTCTAATCACAAAACTGTCTGGTGAAATTCTAATTTGATATTAATGTACCTGTATAATATTAAAATTCTTCAAAATCAGGAAGATTTACTACAATAGATGACATCTAGGATGAATATTGATGTCCCTAATGTATTTGTAGCATGGGAGGGGATAAGCTTGTCCAAACAGGCAAACACCAGATGTGATGCTTGTTACCTGGGAAAACCTGCCTATACAGGTGTGTGTTGTGGCCGGGATGGATGAAGTTACTCCAGTTCTTACGATTTACGATGTAGATTTTATGACAATATACGACGAGATTTAAACACAATTTTCCACATCATGCGTGGGTCTATCATTATCCTAGATGTTCTTTAGAGTAGGTAGAAGGTTTTATCGGACAGAAATTTAAAGAAATATTTTAATTACGAAATAATCCAGAATTTTTTGCAATTGCATGTGTACTAGTGCACACCTCACTGCACTTTAACGCATTGTTATGAGATAGCTTGTCAGAAAAAAATTAGGTCAGACATTTTTGGATGTTACATTTTTATATTTTGTTAAACTTCTTGAAAAAATATGTGAAGCTCAAATCTTTAAGTTCATCAATATTTATTCATAAGTTTAAATTTTACTAAAAATAAAAATTTAAAGTTAAAATGAACAAATTTCATGTTTACCAGGGTAATTATTTCTGAGTGTATTGATATACATGTGAATTTTATGTTGTACAGGAATATTTTCCTGAGGATCTAATTGCAAGATACTGACAGGAAATATATAATAAGAACATAAGATTGCAACTTGTAAATTTGTGTTTGATGTTGTAAAAGAATCACGAAATAAAAAAGGAATTCTTGTATTTTGAATCTATGCAAGATAATGCGTTAAGTGTTTGTTGTAAACTTGTGTGAAGCCGTGTTGATAGACTTGCCACATCAGAGGGTCGTACTCACTCGGTAAACTGCTGTAGGCCAAGATCTCTCGTAGGATTATTCCACCTAAAACAGCAGCAGTATTTTAATTTAGTGATTCACCGAAGCTTCACAGTGTTAGATAAAGTTTGTTTGGTGTACAGATCTTTGTTATTTCACAGGAAAAAACCACACTGTCAATAAAACAGAATTGGTGAATGAATCATCTCCGTTCACATGGGGTGGGGGGTGGGGGTAGGGGTGGGGGCTCCGAAGGAAACGGGAACTGGCTCAAAATGTGTGAACATCACACAGCCTAGATGGTTCCATTTAAAAGATATAAACATTTTAAGGGAACTGCATACATTTACTTTATAACGATTGTTACATAAATTTTCATCTCCAAAAGAGTGCAACACTGATAAATCTTAGAATACCTGTGAAGGATTGGGAGATCACTGGGTTTGGATATGTCAATTCAAATGGAAGGCTAAGTTTGACCACCATTGTGATGCATGTATATTAAAGCTTAGTTAATGAGGGTCTAGATTTATGATTGGATAATTGGTTTTCATGCAGTCATTGGTCTTAACCCTTTCAACCCTATGTAACTTTAGTAGACTCTACCAAGCATTGATCTGGATGAGTCCATTATGGTCTACAGTGGTGAAAGGGTTAAAATGGTTTGATTTCAATTTATCTCGTATGCAGATTCATATTCCATTATGTATGCATTGTATATGATATATTGGCAAGTCCTACACCTAATGTTAACAATGGACCACCAGTTTACAGCTTCTGTCCTGAAAGCAGGGTAAATGAATTCTACGAATTTGCTTGATACATGAAGTATTTCTTTCTCAAAACAGCTGTATATCTAAAACTGGCCTGTTCGCTCAATCTGATCCCCCTCCTACCAAAGACACATCTGTAACAGGCCAGCATCAACAGTATTCCAGTTTTGCCATTTTGACCCTAAATAGCTGGGATATCTATAAAATATTAAGCCAGGTTTTTGTCTTGTGTTCACATGCTGGTGTAGTGAGTATTTTTTTTCCTTAATAAAAACCTGTATACTGTGGATCAGGGCATAGTAAAGAGATTTCACACTACAGAACATTGTCTCCAATGCTCAATACCTATACTATTTGTATGATCTATATACTGTGTATAAAGCTGTATCTCAAAATGGCCTGGCTCACTCTGACGGCATTCCCTTTAAATATCCATCAGTATCTGTAACTGGCCAGCACCACAATTATCCAAGTTTTGTCATTTTGACCTGGACTAGCTATAGCTAGGATATCAATAAAACATTAAGCTAGGTTTGTGTCCGTGTTCACATGCTGGCGCAGTGTTCTTTTTCCTTATATAAACCTTCGCAGTGTGGATCAGGGTGTAAAGAGATTTTACATTACAGAACATTGTCTCTGAGCAGTCTGTTCTTTCGCCAACATCTTATTTGTCAAGGTTGTGTTGTATTTTACTCAAAGGTCGAACCTCTCCTGGGTATTGTTTGTCAGCGTAACATCATTCAGTCCAGAAATGTTATTCCTTTAGAGCCTTTTCTGACTATTTTGGGAAAGGGCCCATTTCTTTTGAATCTGGAAAAATGTCTTGTATTACCCCAATTTGGGAATTTTCTAAATTTTCACAGGATATCATCTAAAAGACTAAGACATCCTTAATTCATGAAAGATTATTTTATTTTAGAAATAGAAAATTCTACAAGAAGAGTAGAGATAAAAAAAATAAAAGATTGGACAATTTTAAAAAGATTTTGGGAAATAACAGCAACATCTTCCATTGGCAATGGGCTCAGAAAAAGCTCAGTCTTTACACCAGATATATATCTATGTTCTTCATTGGACCAGATACGGTTGTGAACGTGTCGTTTTAGCTCATTTGCCTCCCACCAATATGTCTAGTCATGGTTTTTCCGATTTTTTCTCTGTGAAGACAAAAAACCTATATCATTCTTGCGTTTTCTGTGAATGTATATGATGGTTGAAGACAGATAATGTCACACCGCCCTACGACCAGTAGTCTTCATATATACCGACCCATACATCACACATATTTACTGTAGGGATGAGAGCTAAGATTGATACCAAGGAAACAGATACGAATCCTTAAATCCTCCCTCACAGCTGTGGCGCTGAACATATGGCAACACTGCAGTAACAGGGAGAATAAAAACCTCTCTGCTTGACGCTAGTTCGAGTCAATACCTTGATTAAAAGTTTTTGGGATCTTCTGTGTTTTGACATCAGGCTGCGATTGTTAAAAGCATGGTTAGCTAGCTATAGCTAAACGAGTTGGTTCAACAAAATTTCAAAATATAATTTGAGAGAACAATCTGTCGGACGTTTACAAGTATTTTTGTGTTTTTTGTTCGGAGTCAATCATTTTGAATCCATTTACATACAACTTTGAATTTCAGTTTTTTTGAAAATACGACAATTTGAAGTTTTGCGTAAAATTGTCATTAAGTTGTAACCAGGCTTCCACTATGCCTTGGTGATAAGTAAACATACACAGTGTGTTTTATTTAATAGCTTCCATATTCACAGCAGAACCTTAACTCATCACCCCTGAAGACACATTTGAACTCTTCCAATTCAAAGGTTGGAATAGTTCATTGTGAAATTTCAGGGGTGAATGAGTTAATATTCTTGAATCTCAGTAGTATGGAACCTCAGTAATTAAGAACTTCAAGATGGGCCTTCTATGATGTGAAACATCAGTGTAGTGTGATACTTCTATAATCTGGAACCTTTGTAGTATGGAACCTCTGTAGTGTTGTCTTTCACTATTCTGAAACATAATTTCTATGACCTCTTTAGTCTGGAACCATCAGAGCCTAGAACCTCTGTAGTATGGACCTTTCTATTCTGAAACATCAGTTGTATGAAAAGTTATAATCTGTTACCTCCTTAATCTGGAACCATCACAGCATAGAACCTGTGTAGAATGGAACCTCTGTAGTATAGACCCTTTCTATTCTGAAACATCAGTTGTATGAAAAGTTATAATCTGTTACCTCCTTAGTCTGGAACCATCACAGCATAGAACCTTTGTAGTGTGGAACCTCTGTAGTATAGACCCTCTCTATTCTGAAACATTAGTTCTATAACCTTTTTAGTCTGGAACCATCAGAACCTAGAACCTTTGTATAATGGAACCTCTGTAGTATAGACCCTCTCTTTTCTGAAATATCAGTTGTATGAAAAAGCTATAATCTGTATCCTCCTAAGTCTGGAACCAACACAGCATAGAACAGTTTTGTCTGAAACTTCTATTATCTGGAAGCTCGTTAGTCTGGAAACTCATTAGTCAGGAACCTTTCTAGTATGTGTTATTTTTGCCAGGAACCTCTTAAGTCTGAAACCTCTATTATTGGTCATGACTCAGATCTGGTATTGTGCTCATTTTTTAAAACAATTGCATAATGTGTGAAAACCCATATTTCATGAAAAAATCAAGGTTTTATTCTTACAAAATTTAGATTTCTTATCATCAGCTTACACAATGTTGGAATAAGGTAATGGTCAAATTAGACGAATGTTCTTGATTGAATTTTATGTACCCTCTAAGTCAATGCCAGGTATTAATCCCCGTTCATAAATAGAAATCAACAGATGCTATTTCATGGTCCTGTAATAAGCCCAGCACCCTATTTTGAGTCACAAATTATGCGTTGGACCCCCTGCAGGATATAACTGTATATATATAAAAACATTTTAGTAATATTATTTTTGAAATCTTCAAAACTGCTTCATCATGATGAAAATTCGAAAAAAAACAAATGTACTGTAATAAACTTTAATCCTTGTATTCAAGTGTCTCTGCCGGTAAAACTGTTTGGTGTTCATATATATAACGGGCCTGTTTATTACAGGGTCTATTTTAACCAACATCAATATATCATTTTAATGTCAGAACATTAGTTTTGAAGATGTGTAAAGATTATACCACGATTCGGCACACCACTACATAAACAAATTCCTGCTTTTTATCCGACTGGTTTTGTAACTGAAGTTTGCATGTATACTGTTACTTCAAATTATAAGGTCTTTCGTGTAAAACTATCACATGCCTACCGAGTTTAAACCTAGGAAAGTGGAGGTCAATGGGACCTACACCATATATATTCCCAACCTAGGGTCTACAATTCAATTTATGTGCGGATTAGTCAAGTGGTTAACACTTCGGCCTTCCACGCAGGTGGACGGGGTTCGATCCTGAAAGTTGTCGCACACATGGAATAATCAGAGAAAATGTTTTTCTCCTGCCCACACACCTACAACAACCCAGGTTGAGTATAAAATGGTGCGGGTGGTTGTTGCAATATCTGTGCTGTAGCATTCAAGTGAGGTGGCACTATAAATGATACCGTTGGAAGCACAGTCCCACTACAAACAGAACACAATACATCTCCAGCACACACACGGGCATACACACATAGGGAGATATTAGCCAGGTGGCATAGCACTAATAGTTAGCGTCTGGTAAGGCAGCTCCTGCGACTTCCTCAAAATGGTATTGATTAATTTATATGCTAATTGTAATAATTGTATATCTATGTATTGTAAAGCGCTTTAGAGTGGCTTATGTTAGTTAGATAGGGGGATGTATTAAATGTTGTATACTATTAATATAGACCGACCTTAGCTCCCAGAAGTCTTAACATAAAGAGTACCAACAGGTCGAACAATATATTATTAATTACCAATGTCACTATATTGTGAAATATTTGTTTACGAGGTAAGACCTTTTCTGTAAAAATCATACATTACCATGAATTTTACAGAATTGTAGTTTTTCGAAATTCGAATGTTTGAAAAAAGAAATTTAAATAGAAAAAAACACCCAAAAAAACAAAGGAAGATGCAGGGGTCAAATTCAGGACGTTTACATAGCAAAGCATACACTATACTATTGTTGTCATCAAGGAATTATACAAGAAATAGCATCAAATTGTGTGTCCAATGCCAAAAAGCATGACAAACTTGACAGGGGATTAGTCACTCTAAGCCAGTTGAACTCTATTTAGTTGCTTCATTTTTTATATAGAAGGGAGATTACTCAAATAATCATGTCTAAAAAACTCGTGAGTGGAACTCTACTTCGCGATTATAACTGATACACTGGTACCTTTAACCTTAGGATTTTCCTTTTTGTAATGAGGCATTTAGTTGCTATGGCTGAATCCAATTTTACTTCAGTAATTTAAAAAAAATTATCAGTCCAATATTTTTACAAACCCTATAGATGTCTGATTTAGCAAAATATTGCGTCATCTCTGATTTGTTAACAATGGCAAACCTTATATGGTTCCTGTAAATCATGAAAGCCTTATAATTACTGAAAGAATACTGAGGAGGTGAGTGGATGTTGTTTCCTTTTTATCGTGTATTTTGGTCGATAAAACACTTGTATTAAAACTACCAATGATTACCTGTCCCGATGTCGATCTTGTTACGGTGTTTATCGCGCTCCCCGGGATTACCCCCGTCACCTCACCTTTCTAACACTTGTCGTAATTACACGGCCATGTCACTCTAAAGGTATACTTTAGTATTTGATGGAAAGAAAGATTTCACATTTTTACGAGATTTCAACTAGCTGATAACGGAACTCCAAAGTAAATAAAGGGACCGGATGATGGATTGGGTTTAGATTTGCTGTGTAATTCCACAAGTCGTAGCCCTAGATCCATACTCTCTCTTTCGAGATCTGGACTGATTATCAATTGATCAGTTAATTCTGAATCAAAATTGAGTTGTTCAGCTGCTGTAAAATTCAAATACAATTACCTTTTGATAAATCAAAATCTGAAATTCTTTAGGCATCAACTTTATTTATGATTTTTGATGAAGATATATTATACAAAAGCTAGTTTCATGAATGATGTAGCATTTATGAAAACTTCAAGGGTAGATGTCTCGTAGTGAAATAGTGAGAGTAAAATAGGACACCGTTGACCTTGGACCTGAACATCTTGTTAGGGGTAATTTGAGGAATCGGACGAGGGCTGCATTGACTTCATATATGAAATTGGATCAAGATGGAAGGATGACATTGCAGATTTCTCACCATGCATAGTGGTTAGCTATACATAGAGGCCTTTCAATTTCAAGTAGCTGTATTTTAATATGATGTATCTGTGACATTTACAAAAGGCTTCTTTCCCATCAAGACATAAACAAAACAAGCCACAGCAAGATTCTTATCTGTGCGTGAAAACAAAGTTGGAAGGTCAGTGTCATTAAATTTTAATTTACTGGAAGAATTTACCGGAAGAATTTTCAGAATGAACAAGAGATACATTTTTTGTAAAAATATCAACAGGAATGAATGATTCATCAACATTTTGTAACTGGGTGATTGTGTTTTAGTCATATTTTTGAAGTTGTACATTATAGGTCAGACTTGGTATACTAGTAATTTATGGTTACAAGATGGGCTGATATTCACAGATGTGAGTACATTGTAGGTCAGATTTGGTATACTAGTAATTTATGGTTACAAGATGGGCTGATATTCACAGATGTGAATGTTTATGTTTTGCTTGATAAAAAAGATTAAATTGTGAACCTGTTATGTACTGAAAAATCAATGAAAATGGACAGGTTATCTCTTATTCATTATTATTTCAAAATGACTTTCATTTTCCCGGAGTTATTTCCCCTGCCACAGATAGCGCATAATCAGAGTGTTAACCATTATTACGTTACTGTGAAGTTTGATACTGTTAAGTATAATTCTATTTTGATAATGATATACATTAAGAGATGTGTTAATTTGGAATTTAATTGCATTTTGATAATTGTATTTAAATGTAGTTTATCAAATTCTTGTTTCTAATTACTATGTTAACTAAATACGACCCATTATGTAACTACATGTCTTACGATAACTTTGCTCCTTTTACTGTATTCTGTCAAATTAATTTATCAGATACTTTGTAATTATTGTGATGGAATGTAAAAGTTTTATAATAAGGGAATAATACTTCAAGAAACTCCATAATTAACCTCCTGTAAAATTGAAGTTCATAATTTCAAGTTGGCCTTGATAAAAAAAATTGCCCTGCCCCAAAGAATTTTTATTACGATATGAATATCATAATCTGCAGTTTAAGATGAAAAAATTGCTGTCATAATTTTTTTTTTTAAATATTTAATTTTCCTTACATTTATCTTTTTACTATAAGTCAGTCTCATTTCAATATAACTTGATGACTAATTAGATAACATTATGTCGTAAAATCATTTATGTCTTAATTAATACGAAAACATTATACCACAATCAGAGTAAGTACAGGAGAAGAATTACAAGAGTTTAAATTTAAATCCGGAACTTTTACGTCGCCACGAGTCAAGTAGTGTCACAGGGAAAAAAATGAACATTTGACATGAAGGTTTTTGATGTTGCGTCATTGGGAGTTTAAACGGTGTCAGTTTTCCGTACCCTTATCTCCTTAATCAGTCGAGTCTTCAGAAGTCTGAACACTGCCACCCCGAGTTACCTGGGGTGGAGTCGTTGATCTCACAGTTATTATCGGCCAGGTATTCATAAAATTTTGTGATCTAAACACTGTGTCACCAATCGATTGTAAATGACGAAATTACGGAAAATCTGTCAGACAGTTTTGACTTTTATAACCATATCTGTCTGCATTTGTTCGAAAGATGAACAGATATTTTACATATCTAAATATGTCTAGCACCTTAGTGGAAAAAAGGACAGATAATTTTGAAATTGATAGTGATAATTTACAAGACGGCCGAGTCTCCCACAGTGTATACAGTATATATATTACAAACTGGATCTAATTCGTAATTAGTAATGTCATACAAGAATTAAGATTTCTCCGTGGGATTTTACACCTCAAGAAGACGGGATGAATTAAGCAATGTATTAAAATAACTTTTTTTAAAAATCTATTTAAAATTATTTACAGACCATTAAACAGTTAAGAAATATTGTAGAGACAACACCTACCAACACAGTGGGAGTTTGAATTATGAAATAATAGCAGATAGACTGTAGTCTGTTAAAAAGACATATATTCTTATGATTTATTAGCTGTTGTGGTACCCAGAGACTAGTTGCCAGGGACATAGAGTGTAAATCTACGCACATCTGATGCTATCTTGAAATTTCTGATTATTTCATTCCAAAAAAAATAAATATTGCACGACTTGACATTTTTTTTTTTTTTAATTTAAATACCCATATATTTATATTAGTACATGTTATATATATATTATATACAGAGGGGGCCTCGGTGGCCAAGTGGTTAAGGCGTCTGACATTCTGCCACCACTAGCCCTCCACCACTGGGTCGCGGGTTCGAGACCTACGTGGGACAGTCGCCAGGTTCTGTCCGTAGGTCGGTGGTTTTTCTCCGGAAACTCCAGCTTTCCTCCACCACCAAAACCTGGCACGTCTTTAATGACCATAGCTGTTAATAGGACGTAAAACACAAACAAAATCCAAATATTATATGCAGACAAGTTCACAGAAAGTGTTCTGCATACAAGTATATACCATATTAAAATCTATAAATAATTATTACTGTTGTACTGATAAATTAAATTTGTTGACTATTCGGTCGTTTGTATAGGAAAATAAACAAGGAAATGATGAAATAAATATCTGTATTCAATTGAAAATTAATGACTGATCTAAGATATCAATTGAAAGATTCCGAGGATCATGTGGTTATGTTTTCACCTCAAGCAGGTTTTGATGTAACTATTGAGAGACAAACTGGTGGTGTAGACTACAAATATGCTATTGTCGAAGGTATTTATAGGGGGCCACCCATCTACTGTGTACATGTACATACTGGCTTATCTCAACTGGGTGTTCAAGGCCACCAGCCGAGCAGATCTGTGTCTTACATACCCACAACAATCTGTACATCTCCTGTTTAGTCAATAGAGGTACATCTGTGTGCTGAAGTTACACCCCATGTAGTGAATACACTTGATTGATAGAATTTTCCCCTACCTTGAGGGTGTGGCAGAGAAAAATCCAATCCCAGGGGTGATTTATTTGGACCGTAGGCGATGCTGAGGGCTGACAATCAAATAATCACCCCGAAGGTTTGAGATTTCTCTGTCACACTTCCAAGGTGGGGGCTAAATTTTTCTCCCCATACTATTATTTCAGTCACAACACAACCGACAATAAACATATTTGTATACAAAAGCATATATGGCTTACCCTCTCGTTCAGTTTTTACGACACATGATCAGTATCTTATGTTTTTACACGTGTGTAATTTATTTAAAAATTCAGAAATACAGAAGTGATTTATAATTATGCCAAAAAGTGTTTCCAATCAATGCACAAATATTTACATTTTTTGGCAGTGGTATGGTTTCCTAAAGAATTATTATCTCCTCTTGAATGACATTACACATCAAAGTTAAGGTGCCTTTGGAAATAGTTTATGTTAAATTTGGTATCAAATAGGGACCTACGTTTATATAAAAATTTGGTATCAAATAGGGACGTACCTTAAAATACAAATTTGGTATCAAATAGGGACGTACCTTAATAGAAAAGTTTGTTATCAAATAGGGACGTACCTTAATATAAAAATTTGTTATCAAATAGCGACGTACCTTAATATAAAAATTTGGCATCTAATAGGGACGTACGTTTATATAAAAAATCTGGTCAACAGAAGTCGTTGCAGTCTAGATCATCTTCTGCACTGTCAGTGTGCCCTATATTTACGTTGTGAGATACATTTTTATCGGGGATGGAATGCTGCGGTTTAGAGGTCGGGCTATGTTTGCAGTTTGTCTGGCATGTATAATAATGATACTCATTGTGATGTGAAGTGGACTGACATGGACTCCAATGACTGTTTATTGTACCAGATGTACAAGTACATGCAAGTACGTACTCAAAATCAGTTCACACATGCTACAGGTGTAGGGATCATCCCCCTGAACACACACATTCTTGGAATTTTTCAAATTTCTTCGAGATACCTGTTCAGAAATAGAAACCTGTTATGCAACTCACACAGGTTACCTACGGGGGGATACATCATTATATCTCTTGAAGCTGTCGGAGATTTCACTTCATCATTGTCCTGTGTTCACTTTTCTGCATTTCATATCACTAAAACAGCGGTCATGACTGTTTTAGTGCTTTAAAATGCATATTGGAAATTCACCAATTGATACATTAGCGACCCTATTTGCTGTGTGGTTTTCCCTGAGAGACTTGAAATTTTCTATAAATTTTCTATGAAAGAAATGAAATTTTGTTTTTTGTTTTTTATGAGATATTTTTCAAATTTTTTGTGAGAAATGTCAAGTTTACTGTGAGAGCTGGGAGTTAAATTTTCTATGAGAGCACAAGGTTTCCTTGAAAATGTAAAATTTTCTATTCGAGATGAGAAGTTTTTTGTAACAGATGTATAAGTTGTCTTGAGAAAACTGTGTAGTTTCCATGGAAACGGTGATGTTGATGGTAGTTATAAAAATATATATATGAAATCGCCTGAGGAGCCCTAAGATGGGCGAAAGCGCTAGCCGTTTATACTAGTCTTTGTGTTTTGTTTTATTTGTATTTTTACCGTCACATGGATATTTAAAACTTTTTATCGCTATATATATATATATTTATAGTAGATAATAAATAAATAAGTTCTTGCGAAGGAAAATATAGAATAAAAACATAAATTTTTCAGATCATCCGCTAGGCCTTTCTGCCTTCTAGGGCTACTTCAGGCGGATTGATGTTTAATTATCACCGTTGGTTACATGACGTCATCAATATTTGTATAGTCAACAATTTTAGTGACGTCATATATATATATATATATATACAGCGTTTATTTACTTACCACCACAAGTGGTTAATTGTACCCTGAGCCGCAAGTGGGGACAGATACGTATCAACAGTTCAAGGCTGTCACTATACATACAAATACACATGATACGCTGAATCACACGAAATGTTTAAAATAGTTTCCTCTGCACTTTATCGAGATAAGTTTATTTTAGTATTCATGTGAATGAAGCTTATAAAGAAATCTGTGTACAAAGATAGGCACATTTCTTTCATTGCTGAAAAAATCTTTTTTTTAGCTTGTTTACTTGGTTGGCCATGATGTGACAACTCCCATACAAATGACTGAATGCTAGGATTTATCAAAATGGTAGGCAAGAAATAGACTTTACCATTGTGCAAGGTTAATGCAGACTGAGAAATCTTGTCATTCTGGTTTATATGTTTTTGAGTATCCAGAACTTGACGAAGCCTCGTTCTGGACAAACAAATAAAAATATTACACAGCTGAGGTATGTTGAGATTCTTCTGTCTACATCACATATGAGTGATAAATTCAGTTAATCAGAAGTTGTCAAATACTGCATTACCCCCTGTTTATTACGATTATCTGTCTTCTTGTCATGGTGTGTTGTTGTGTTTGCATGATTATCACCTGTTTACTTGGATCCCCCCTTCCCCCGTACCATACTTGCCAACTCTCCCTATTTAGGAGGGAGACTCCCAACTTTAGACCCTTAACTTGTGTTTTCAACCTGTGAATTTGCTAAACCATTCCTATATTCTAAGATCTAATGAAACAACTCAAAATATGTCTTTTAAAGGGTTATTTTGTCTCAGGATGGTATATACACACATTTGATTTTTGTTATTATTTTTTAGCATGCAGAATCTCCCCTATGAAAATTTCATAAAATATGGCGTTATAAGTATGCGTACCACCACCACCACCTCTCAGTTATGGTGTTGTGTAAACTGACCTACGATGTAGATTTAATTGTTGTTTACATACTCAGAAAAACTTGTTTATGATGCCCCTAGACTAAGTTCACCTCCGTCATTACCGTGTAATCGTATTAGGAGGAGGATGTTGCTGACAGGTGTACTCTGCGACCTTAGAGAGACATCAGGAATGTTAATTACCTCGCTAGGACACAGGTAAAGATAATGATGTATGTTCTGTGATAATGCTATTGTATATTAGAGCTCAACAGCATCTCATTGAAATAAACGACAGTGAAATGTAATTAGCTTTCCCTAGGCTTATGAGGTGTTTAACAAAATTGTGTACCATTCGTTGTGTTGTTGTTGGGGTTGGGGGAGAGTATATGGAATAATTATAACACAATATATATACTACAGTTGATCTGTAGACACCTTGGATCAAGCAATGGAGCAGTTTTCAATACGTCTGTGTAGATCCTTCATATTTATCTGACATTCTCCCTGGTTAATGAAATACATTTATAAATATCTCAGTCATTGAGTTGTCAACTCAAATAGGTAGCACGCTACTGGTATTGGTATTTTTTTTTTATAATAAATGATGCAAGTGATTTTTACAAAAAAAACCCCAACAATTTGCAATGATGAAGAAGAAGTTTTATTGAATTATACTGATCATTCCAGTTTATTGAGATAGACGAGTGTAGGGGGTCTGAGAGTGGGAGGAAACCAAGAGTACCAAATGTAGCCCACTGTTTATATCAAGAAAATGATACTGGATATTGACAGACAACTGTCCATAGAATAGGTAGGGTACTAATAGGTGACAGGTATCATGCCATTTAAAAGTGTTCAGTTTAGAGGTTGTCCTGTATGGGCAGTGATTAGTTTTGTAGTGGTCCTGTATGGGGAGTGATTATAGTTTTGTAGTGGTCCTATATGGGGAGTGATCAGTTTTGTAGTGGTCCTATATGGGGAGTGATTATAGTTTTGTAGTGGTCCTATATGGGGTGTGATCAGTTTTGTAGTGGTCCTATATGGGGAGTGATCAGTTTTGTAGTGGTCCTGTATGGGGAGTGATCAGTTTTGTAGTGGTCCTATATGGGGAGTGATCAGTTTTGTAGTGGTCCTATATGGGGAGTGCTCAGTTTAGCAGTTGTCTTGTATGAAGAGTGCATGTCTAATTTAGCAGTTGTCTTGTATGGAGAATGTCCAGTTTAGCAGTTGTCTTGTATGGAGAGTGTCCAGTTTAGCAGTTGTCTTGTATGGAGAGTGTCCAGTTTAGCAGTTGTCTTGTATGGAGAGTGTCCAGTTTAGCAGTTGTCTTGTATGGAGAGTGTCCAGTTTAGCAGTTGTCTTGTATGGAGAGTGTCCAGTTTAGCAGTTGTCTTGTATGGAGAGTGTCCAGTTTAGCAGTTGTCTTGTATGGAGAGTGTCCAGTTTAGCAGTTGTCTTGTATGGAGAGTGTCCAGTTTAGCAGTTGTCTTGTATGGAGAGTGTCCAGTTTAGCAGTTGTCTTGTATGGAGAGTGTCCAGTTTAGCAGTTGTCTTGTATGGAGAGTGTCCAGTTTAGCAGTTGTCTTGTATGGAGAGTGTCCAGTTTAGCAGTTGTCTTGTATGGAGAGTGTCCAGTTTAGCAGTTGTCTTGTATGGAGAGTGTCCAGTTTAGCAGTTGTCTTGTATGGAGAGTGTCCAGTTTAGCAGTTGTCTTGTATGGAGAGTGTCCAGTTTAGCAGTTGTCTTGTATGGAGAGTGTCCAGTTTAGCAGTTGTCTTGTATGGAGAGTGTCCAGTTTAGCAGTTGTCTTGTATGGAGAGTGTCCAGTTTAGCAGTTGTCTTGTATGGAGAGTGTCCAGTTTAGCAGTTGTCTTGTATGGAGAGTGTCCAGTTTAGCAGTTGTCTTGTTTGGAGAGTGTCCAGTTTAGCAGTTGTCTTGTATGGAGAGTGTCCAGTTTAGCAGTTGTCTTGTTTGGAGAGTGTCCAGTTTAGCAGTTGTCTTGTATGGGGAGTGTCCAGTTTAGCAGTTGTCTTGTTTGGAGAGTGTCCAGTTTAGCAGTTGTCCTGTATGGGAAGTATGAATTTTGCTGTAAGGTCCTAGATTCTCCTTTAAGGGGATGGGGTGTTTGCAGGTGTGCTATATGGACATCGTGTATAATTAAGTCTATTGAGTTGTTATTGAGTTGTGCAGTGTATTATAATGGACTTGTGCAGGCACACACTGGTATCCTGTGCATGCTGGCATGTGTACTTTGATGGTGTGGAATGCTGTGTTATTGGGGGTGACATTCACGTTGTGATGAGGGGCGTGGCCTAAACATCTCCAGTAGGGAGACGTATATATATATACATACAGGTAGAAACGGGTACACACAGTTCACAAAAGAGCCAGGTAGTTCGGTAATATTTACCTGTGTAGCGGCGACGTCTACCTGTGTAGCGTAAGGGATATATATATATATACCCAGGTGTACACAGACAGGATTGTTTAGTAAACACTCTCTGGATATTCTCAGTCGGGTAAGTTTGGATCCTATTTTATTTCTCTCTCAAAGCGCTGTCATTGTCAGACCAGCTAATGTTACCTAACATGCAATGTTCCCGATGTCAGTATAGTACTGCCATAACTTTGGTCCTCTCCAACACTTACTGACCATTTACGGGTCGGTGTATTTGTGTGCACTGATAATGTTAGATGGATAAATCAGTAATGTCACCACAAAGAGTTACACAACTTTTGCTGGATTTATAATTTTTGAAAATTAACTGGTCATTTAGACATTATCAGTTATATTAGGTAATGACTTTGTCAGATTTTGTTGGTTGTTTATATATACAAGTGTATTGCATGCAGGATTAGCTGAGTCTAGAGATTATGTTAGTCTTCACTGGGTTCAAAGAAAGTCAGAGTTAGGCTTAATGGGAATTCTGCTATTTATATCATAGCTTACAATGATGGGAATCATTGGATTTGTTCCATCTTCTTTGAAGGAAAATGAAAGTACATTGTTTCCCTATCCTTCTGTCTGAATGTCTTAGATCATTATGGCACTATGCCCCTCAGACAGGAATAAAAATCATCATTTAAAGGTCTGTTTCCTTTACGATTATAGAAAAGACATTTTCAAATGTTATTTGGTCTGCTGTTGTCTATAAATAAAGTTTAGATTATGTGATAAATCTTTTTGACCTGTTGCAGTATACTTGGCTTATTAAAGGGAGATAACTGTGTAGTTCAAGAGGTTATAAAACCAGACGAGTTACCATTTTTAGGTAATTGGTCGTGACAACTGGATTTTGATTAATGAATATTTCTGTTTTGAAGTTTGCCAGAACTAGTTAAAAAGTTTATTTATACTAAATCAGAATAGTTAGGTGATGATATGAATGACTTGATCTTGTGTAGGTACGGGTTGTGCATAACATTAGCTGGATATTTATAAAATTGGATGAAAACTCTTATTTTGAAGTGTAAAATTGATGGACTGATTGTACTTTTATCGTAACCAATGTTATTTCAGATCTATTAATGAAAACACCATAGATAAAAACAAAGGTACATAAATTGATGTACTACATTTGATATGGTAGCATCCTGCCTAGCCACAATTAGCCACTCTGTAACACTTTGCAGAACACGGATATAATTCATACAATCACTAATATGTAAATCATAAAAATTTTGAGGATTTCACTAGAGCTGCCTTATCAGGTTCTAACTACTGGTTCTATGCCACTTGACTGACTTCTCCACATGTGTGTATATATGCAGGTGTGCTGGAGATGTAAAGTGTTCTGTTTTGTGGTCGGAATTTTACTTCCAATGGCATCTTTTTTATTGTGCCACTGCACTTGATCGAATGCTGCAACACAGACACTGCAATACCCTCTCCAGACCATTCTATACTCCATCTTTGTTGTTGGAGCTGGGTGGGAAAGAAAAAAACTGAATACCCAGCCCAGGTGTTACATGCTATTACAGGGATCGAACCCTGGTCATCTACCTGTAGGGCAAAAGTGTTATTCCTTCTGCCAAATCTGCCCATAGATGGGCTTGATTTACTTAAAATGATAATATTTCATTGGTTAACAAAGCAAGCTGTGTATACTACTTACTGTACAGGTGAGTGATGTTAAATTACAAAGGTTTATAACCAACCCAGGGGACACAACTCCCTTTAAGGATCACAAATTATTGTAAGATTACTGAAGCAAGGATCACATAATCCAGTATCACACAACACTGATGATTCAGACACATTTATGCAGAGTGAAACAAGAATACATTTCTTCATGAATTGATAGAGAAAGGTATACATGCTTATGCAAAATTACGAAAGCTTATGCATAAAATATAAGGGGTCCATGTTTTTAGGTTGTATGGTTGTTGTAAGCAAGAGTCCGGAGAAATTTTGTCATTGTAAAGGGGTTTGCCATTTAGTTGAGGGAAATGATAAGGGAATCCTTAAGAAAAAGAAAAACAATAGACCTTAAAATATGTTGGCAGTATGCAAGGTGGCAGATTTAATGAGGGGCATTATATCAAGGTTTTACTGTATTTTCCATACTCACAGTTTTCCTGTACACTGATGTTTGTCTGGTACAGAAACTTAACTACACTGAATACAGGAGCCAGTGGGTAATTGGATTCAAATAGACTTGATTTACTTACCGTTTCAAAGACATTTACCACACTTTGTGATTGCACAGAACACCAGTAATTTTAAGTGTGGCCTGGTTTTCTATTTTTACTTTCTAAGCAAATAACCAAATAAGACCATTTGGATGGCTGAGGGAGGTGGTGAAGAAGGGGGGGGGGGGAGACGTCTGGGGCTGATGCTATAGACAAATTAATTAGGTGTGCTATTTGACATCATGTGGTTTGGTAATAACTTGTGATCCAAATTTAATTCACAAGTGTAGGAGGAATGTGCAGACTGGTGTGCGTGGAGGGACTACGGCTAGGTAAACAGATGCCTGCCTTGAGCACCACCATATTACTGCAGGCCGTACTTTCTGATACGTCTCGGAAATGTAACTCCATTTCCTCATTAGTTAAATGTAATGTGAAATGATATATATATCAATGGCAAATTTGCACGCATACCCTTAAAACATATTCTCTCTGAGGTGTTACCATTATTCAATATACATATACCTTTTACTTCTCCGAAATCATCCCATATCGTTCATTGAAATTTACCACATAGTACGCCCAAATCATGATCATCACCTGGAAATTTAAGGCACAAGTGTTGGCGTATAGTTAACACAAGGGTAACACTACTTTATTAGTGTATCAGGGTTAAAACTTTCATATACATTTGTACCTGTATGCGTTTTTTTTTTAACATGTTGGAGTCCGTTGTAGAGGATCATACAGATATGGAAAATATGCTTAACTCATTCACCCCTGAAATTTCATAATGAGCTATTCCAACCTTTGAATTGAATGAGTTTAAATTTGTTTTCAAGGGTGAATGAGTTAACTTGAAAAAAAGTTAATGCCTATGCTAGTTTAAATGTTGAACTTATATTAAACAGTGTGTTTTGTACATTGTACATGTACTGATCTGACAAAACATCTCTCAGTTAGGCAGAGGTCAAATACTGGACATACAGTGGTCATCACAAGTGTCTAGCAATAAAAATGGCTGTATTTATATTAGGTCACCGTGACCTTGTCCCTAGCTGGGTTGTTATATAACCAGGTATCGGTCAATGGTCACCTGACCAGGTGAAAATAGCCCCCTCTCAGACTTTACAGGGTTGTTGATGTCGGTACATTATGATAAGGGCAGATTTTAATTCTATAATCTGGGGACTTACACTGAAAGTATGGTTGACTTGACAGATGTTATCAGGCTTAAAAGTATGGTTGACTTGACAAAGTTTATATGGCTTAAAAGTATGGTTGACTTGACAAAGTTTATATGGCTTAAAAGTATGGTTGACTTGACAAAGTTTATATGACTTAAAAGTATGGTTGACTTAATTGACAAACTTTAACAGGTAGATTCTCGTAATTTGAAAAAAAAAAGATTTGTAGAATACTTACTGCAGTAAATTTGATTGATCAAATTATCTGAAAATGAATTTATTTCTAACATAATTTTTACTGCCATTTTAACAAGATAAACTTGATTAAATGAAGCTAAATTTGATATTTCTGTTATATAGTTCAAATTTCTGTTATACATCAATGGATATATTACTGTCAGTCTAAGATTATTGAAAACCTTCTTCGATATTTATTAGTTGACCAACAAGGTCGTCTCTTTATTTTATAGCAAAATGTCTTTAGTGTTTCATGAAATTAACGACACACTGTATGCATTGTCCAAACAAATCTCCTACTTGACTGTACGCCGGTCAGCTACTGTGTGACCGGACCTAGACCTCGCTTATCTCCCTTACATAGCTCGGTTGCTATGAGGAGAGGACGATTTTGGCGCTTTTGAACTGAAGTAGTTGTATGAATCTGGTAGTTGATTTCAGCGTGTGCCACAGGTGAAACGTATATTTCTTACACATTAGCATGAAAGCTCTGGACTAAAATACCCGTTGATCATGTAAGTTGTGTAATGAATGTCGTTGCTGGATGTAAATTACTTGGTGCACTCTGTTGTAATCTTGATGTGTCTTATTTTAAATTAACAGTTGAACAGGAATTCAGGATTGACAACTGTTTTCAACATTAATTTGAAATTGGTTGTCATATGCTAAAAATGCTTTATTTATATTTTTGTCCAGTAGATATACTTCAAATGAAGCAAGAATGTGTTTGTAAAATTAAAAAAAAAAAATTGTGTGATTGATATTGTTTTAAAGATTATGAAAATATAATGAAGTAAAATTACAATGTACAGTTGATAGTTTCTGTTCATTTATGGTCCAATCACTGTTTTTGTTTGTAAAGCATTATATTTTGTTGCTGCTTGTGTGATAGTGATATGTATTACTATCTGGTATGCTTTATAGTTTAATTTTTGTTTGATTTCACGGGGCTAATACTCAGAGTTGTCCCAAACAGAACCCTTTTTCAGGGATTAAACTTCATGCAATTCTGCCATGTTAAACAATTACGCTTACAAGGGTAATTTTGTATTTGGGCGACTGGTTTTACTTTACAAGCATTTTTCTCAAAAAAAACCCCGTAAAATATAAGGTTTATATTTCTATTCCTGATCACAGCACCATCACTAACTTTTCAACACTATCATATTTTCTCTTTGACCAACAGTTAATTTTCTGGCCTCAAACAAGTGCACCCAGCCTTGGTATAGAGTGTGACAGGATGTTTATATTGGTCATAATTGTGTTTATACACATACAGGCAGACCGATTTCTAACCTGACCAGGTTACGATGATACTCTGCAGACAGTTCATTTTGTGTTTCGCAAGCTTCCATTACAAAGGTCTGTGTGGTAGAACCGGCTACCGTTCGGTCTATATATTTCTAGTAAAACTTCTATTTATCATAGTAACACTGCACATTAACACAACAATTGCACACATCCCCTTTAAGTGATTTAGTTTATGAAAGGTACATTTTGGCTGACTTTCAGCCTTTTTTGTAGTGTTTATTTTACCGAATTGGGGAAAAAAACTACCTATATTCTTCAAATATAAAAATAAAAAACCGTTTTCCCAAATTTTGTGATTATGTTGAAATATTTCCGAATTGAAATTAAGGCACAGGTCCTTGTGGATTATATACACAAGTTAACTCATTCACCCCTAAAATCACATTTGGGCCTTACCAATCAATGACTGGGCAAGTCCAATTTAGATATGTAGGGGTGAGTGAGCTATAAGGATATATCAGCCAGTACTTATACTCTTCTGCTACCAGCTAGTATTGCCACATCAGGATAAATGTTACATTTTATACAATATAAAATTATCCCAAATTATATTTCTGTATTAACTCATTCACCCCTGAAAACACATTTGAACTCCTCCAATTCAAAGGTTGGAATAGTTCATTACGGAATTTCAGTGGTGAATGAGTTAAAGTGTTTTTGATAGAGAAGTTCATTCCTCTATCTCTTTCCCCTCCATCCCTCTCTCTCCGTCTATCTCCCTCTGTCTTTCTCTCTCCTTCTGTCTATCTATCTCTCTCTGGCAAAATAACATTCTCCATTGTTGTCATTTTTGTTTACCAATGATGAAAATGATGAAATATTTAGTAGAAACTTGTGTTTGTCCACCCCCACAGCGACCCACCCACACATATGCAAAAACCCAACACAGGAGTTTTAATATACTAATTCTTAGAATTTATTTGAAAAAAAATTTTTGGTTTCAATGTTTAATTTTCAATGCAGTTAAAAATAAATCATTCTTTCACTGAAACATGTATGACTAATAATTTTGACAGGAATAAATACCTGGTATGTTTATTTAAAGCGTGGCGGTAACTGTGTTATTGTTGGAGTACTTGATCTCGGTGATAAAAAAGGTGGGCTCTGTGTACTTTGAAGCAGGAACAATGAAAGGTAGAAATTAATAAGAAGGAAATTCAAGCTCAGGGAGTCGTAAGATTTGCGGTTAGTCTGTACGATGTCTGTAGATGATGTCTACACAACTTCAGACAGTGACTCACATTGGCTGTGGTGTTGCCTTTCTCTTTTAAACTGGTTTTTCCAAGTGAAGATGATCTTCTTAGATAAGAGAAGCGATCTGAACTCCTGCAATACTTGCAAATCATCACATATTAAATCATATAAACTTTCACCCCCTTTCCACTTCATCCAGCAACACCTATAGGGTTCCTGTGTCCCCTTACAGCACACACACACACATATATATAGCCCCATCCTTATTTAGCATTGCCTATAGGGCTTCTCTTCTCATGTGCAAATATCTCTTCAAATATTACTACATATTTTACATAACTGATTTCTTCCCCCATTCATCATCCCCCAAAAGCTAAATCAGGTGCCTCTTCATAATACATTACTATACAGCCCCTCTTCCAACCCCCAATTCACCATCACTCAGAGGGGTCCTGACAGGTGCCCCCTCACAACACATACATAAATAGTCCGAACCCCCTATAGCTATTATAATATATTGGCAGACCTCCCCTGTTACCCCTCACAACACATTACTTAAGGCCGACTCCCCTGCCCCCCTGCCCCCCACCCCTAGCACCTATAGGACACCACCACACAACATGGCACTACATAGTTCCTCGACCCTTACCATCCACATCATCAGCATCCATAGGGCTTCTGAGGTGCACCTTTACAAAACAGGAGATCATAAGATAGGTCTCTTATCCCTTTACACCCTTATGTAGGGCGCCCTTTACAGAAGAGGTCACATACATTTATATGTAAAAGAGGTTGGAAAATGCACAACCAGGCTGGGATTCGAACCTGGGACCCTCCCAACTCTAGACGGACGCTCTACCTGGTCGCTGCTGATTGACCCAGTCCAGTTTCGCTGCATATACGCTATCAATACTAGTCTCAGATCTTTTTAATTGTAAGCAAATTAATGAAATTCTCTTTCAAAAAAAAGGGAATTGAACTATTTTTCTGCTTCTCACTCCACTGTCTATTTGCTACCAATTCTGCTAATCCATACTTTGTGGCTCTCAGTTTGCTCCGGTAGTTTGTGGGGTAGCTGAAGCGTCCTGGAACCTGTCAATGTTTATCATGTTTAGCAAACAATCTCACACCTGCGACGAAAAAAATACAGGTGAAAAAGTAAATTTGGCAGGAGAAAGCTCAGCTGCATGAATTAACTCACAGTCCGCCTGTAGTTTGGACTTCATAAACACGAACGTGCGTTGAGTGGAAAAAAAAAATTCGGCTTTACATTATTTGTGGTGTAATACGTTTCACAAGATTTTAGATATGATACTGAACAAGGCAGCAATTCAACGTTCTGACTGACAGGCAATTCAACATTCTGATTGACAGGAACATGCTTCTTCACCCACGTTACCATTTGGATGTGTAAATACAGCATTGAGAGAGTAGGAAAGTCCAGTTTTTATGTCTCATTGAAATTTGTATTAAAGATATATATATGTGTGTATGTAGAATGTGTACACAGTTATATTTCATGTCTGAAACGTTTTCTTGCTGAATTGAAACATTAAGGGTCCCATGCGGAGAACACCCGCAACCGTCCATTAAATCGTAATGCATGCATAATGAATGCAAATGGTCTTTTTCTGAAAATATGAAATGGTTTCTTTCTCTCAGGCAAAGTGTGTGCATTCTATTTAAACTGGAAAGTTTCCAAGCATATTTTATTTTCGCCCTCTTTCATCTTGAACAAGAGGGTGAAATGAACAGACGGTTCATTATTTGTTTAAATCTGTCTGGTCCCATAGTTAATCAAATCTCCAACATGAGGGTGAATTCAAAATAAGTCTTTGAAAGCTTCAATGTCACAAATAACGACAAAATGAGTACCTATAACACGTCATATACCTGTATATATTTATTCATGTTTTTTCTTCAAAAATTCTGTATTTTAGGCCCAGCATAGGAGATGTTGTTGCCCTGTGGTAATCACTGTGTTTGTCTGTCTGGCTGTCTGTCCATTTTTTTCCTTCCTGCATTTAATTATCTTGGACTCCAAACGAATAATTTTTCAGAATTTTGACATGGTGATATATACTGTGATATGTAGATTGTGCAATAACAGGGGTTCTAAAAGTTTCTTAGATCAAGGTCAAAGTCACTTTTACTAAAAATAANGGGGTTAGGGGGGGTTACAGTCCTTGTCTCTGAATCCAAAGAACTAATGTTTTTGAAATTTGATATGGTGATACACTGTAATATAGATTGTGCAATAGGGGTTTAAAAAATAAAAAGGTGTCAAGGTCACTGTTACTAAAAAAGACTTGAGGGGGGGGGGGGCAATTTAGTCCTTACTTCAGGGTCCAAAAAACTAACTTTTTAAAATTTGCTATGGTGATACACTGTGATATGTAGATTGTGCAATAGGGGTCTTAAAAGGTTCTAATGAGGTCAAGGTCATTGTTACTAAAAATAGACCAGTGGGATGGGGTACGTAGGGGGTGGAGAGTAGTTACATCAGGCATATGGTAGGGCCCTTGCTGACTTGTCAGTGTTCTAGTACATGTAATCCATTTAAAAAAACCTTTCTTATATACATAGTAGTTCCAGGTATATCTTAAAAGTATAAGGTTCATCATCAAAATATGATAGAAAAAAACACAAGTCAAATATTCATTTAGGAAAATGTATATTAAACGGTTAGGCTACATGAGTCACAACATCTGTTTACTATAACTTGAATGTAATATTCAAATTTTGGGAAAATATATGCATAATTATGTGTTTATGACACACGTTTATGTGTGTCCTACTTTAGGTGGTGATACACCACATTTCCCAGTTACACACAGTAACACACAGGGGGATTTAGCTTGGGTTTTCATCTTCAGCTACATGTATACACAACTTAACCTCATTCCTTAAATATCAATACACACCTGAGCTCTGGGAGCTTGACATTGGAGTTTATCAGCGGGTAAGTTACTGTGAATCGTTGTATGGGGAGGGAAGGGCATCATCCATAGTCCATAAAAAAAGTTTTATATCTTCGGAATCATTTGCAAGATTAGATAAAAGAAGTAGGTGAAATATAATGATTTATAAACAAAACACCAGACTTCATCTATACGGGAGCAGACTTTCGTAGCCTGTAACAGCACTGGTATTGCATACAGAGACAACACATCTTGGCTTGGAATCAATAGTTTTCCTCAACCGGGAAAAGTGCAACAATAATAACAATGTGTTTATAATTTTGCTTTTTCCATAATTTTTGAATGGTTTATGGTCTATTTTTATTACAATTGAGGGCAAAGCCTCCAGGAATTTTCTGCAGTGTCGGATCTGCTGTCTAGGCTAATAAGAGATACTTTTATTCGCAAGAATTGCGTGAAAAGAGGTGAAAAACGATAATAAGCTGGTTCTATTGATAATACAAATATTTCCCCAGTTAATAGGCTATGAGATAGCGAGTCGAGATATGATGGTGGTATTATGCGTGTTTCAGGCATATGTTGAGGTGAGTGTTTGTGTTTGGAGGGGATGTACCATCTGACTTCAAGCAAGCAGATAGAACAGACACCCTTACCCCCTCCCCCACGGCCCCCACGGCCCCCCTCCCCCTCCCACTGGGCAGCTGATATATACACACACCTTGGTTGCGGAGTGGGTATAACAGAATGATGAGTAGCAGATCAGGTATTTGAAGTGATGCTAAATTTAGTGGTTTAATAGATGCTAGGACTGGCGGAGATAAGTGTGCGATCATTGTGAGCTTCAGCATCTATTACAGCCCTTTCTTTCTCTCCTGGATTTGTTGGATTTTCGATTTGGAGGCTCACACAACCTTTTCGGAAGCGCACCCTGCTCCATTGTAATTAGGGCGTGTAACTTCGGACTCCGGGGAATCGTACATTTTTTTTCGCGCGGATAACCTTTGCCCAGATGGATATAGGTTAGTAATGTGTATAATTATTGTGTGTGTGTGTGTCAATATTCGGGAGGCACTAATTTTTTGGCATGCCCTGCTTGTAGCTAGTGCTAACCAGAAACAGAAACATGTGGGTTGTGTGTTAGTTATAGATGGATAGAAAGGTGGAGGGACGAAAGACAGGTGGTAATTTGTCGGTCTTGGCACGTAGATGAGCACCAGACAGAAAAACTATCAATATTCGCACAAATTAGATTAGTTTCGGCCCGGTCGGTGTCAAAAGTCGCACCGTCATTCATGTTTGCTATTGCTGTGGTGTTTTCCTATGAAGGTCAAACGTTCATTTGGATTTTTTTGTGGATGCCGAACCTAGGTGAGTTCTTGGCTGCACTGTATGTATTTCTGTATACATGAGCCAATTTCTGTGTGTTACCTTGTTACCTGAACCCCAGACATAAGATCGAACCTCAGACATATGTTAGCATCATTTCCACATGTTATCCATTTCTTCAGGTTTTGTCTACTAGTGTATGAGGAACTAGGAAGACTGGAAAATCATATCTTCTGCAGATGCTAAGATACAGCGAAGTATTGAGTTCATGGTGTAGATGAACACATATGAGTGTACCGGTTACACAATTGGTTCATAAACTTGGTAAAGTTCAACAGAAGATCTATTACTCTTATGGCCAGCTAGTGAATTCCATTTAGAAATCCATCAATTGGGCTACACAGAACTTCACTAAACATCCACTAGGGGACGTCGGATCTCATTTTCTCTTGTATTTGAAACTTGTGAAGTGTTATAGCCCTGACACATCTTTTAATTTAATGACTCATTTGGAGGTGTTTTTGAGACCTAAGCTCCACCCTCTTCTGTACCTATATTTTGTTAGTTTCACCTCTTGTTTACCTATTCTTGTTGTTTATGTTGTTGTTGTTGTTTTCTCATCCGTCTTCCTAAATAAACACTTTTATCTACTTGCCACTGTTTAGTACACTGTTTTTATGAATGACCCGTATTGTTACGTTGTTGGCACAGAACTGGTCGTTAATTTCACAAGAGATTTGTGTGGTTCGTTAGAAGGTTATTACTTAGCTGTGAGCCTCATTCCCAACGACGCTGTAAAACTTCTTGGCTGGAAACTTGTTACTTTTCTCACCATCAAAACCTCAACATTTCTTCACATATCCTGTAGTTAATGAGCGTATGGATTTTCTTTTTCAAGAGAAAGTCTTGTCTGTTTCTTTTTCTTTTTCTCTAAAGTTAAGATAGTCAAATGATTATAGACAAACACATCCACATTTCGGTAAATATTTGTAGGTAAGTAGATATACCAATGTGTTTCACTCCGTCACCTACTACTGATCTTTTTGAAGCTTTTAAAGATACAGACTAGTAGGTTTTGGCATATATGATCCTCATAACCGTCCAGCGAATATTCAAAGTACCAAGTCATAAGTACTGATGTTCATTTGACAGACAAATGCAAATAGCTTTTGGCATGTTTGATCCTCGTAATTGTCCGGCCAATATTTAAACTGCCAAGTCGTAAGTACTGATGTTCATTCAAGTTTTTATAGATACAGATTAGTGGCTTTGAGTGTGTTTGATTCTCATAATCATTCAATATTCAAAAGTGTATCTACAGCTTGTTAAAACACTTCATAAATTGATGATAGAAACAACAGTCCTTTCTAATCTTCAAGTCAAGAGTTTTGAGGGTTTGTCAGAGGTCAAGAAAGGTCATATTTGATGATGATGCTGTCATGGTTCTGCCCATGATCATGAGCTGCCAGGGTAGTAGCTGGTTTATCAGTGTGTGTAGAGATACCAATCCTATTACTATGCCGATGTGTTCCTCAGTATCCAGGAATGAGGAAGGGGGGAGGGGGGATATCATCAATGGCCGTGTGTAGCCAGCTTCCTTATCTCACATGCACTTGTATTTATCAGGTTTGCATGTGGCTTTGGTAACAGATCGGTCCTGATGCTGTAAAGCTATTGTATTACATCACACTCCTTGATAAATGATTTAGGTATAGAATGTTCTTAGATAGATTAATGATAGGAGTGTTGTTTGCAAAATGTTTGCAAAATATATTATCTCATTCAAAAATTAGAACCCAGAGATTGTGTAAAATATTGTATGTTTGTAGTTATAAGTCTACTTTGGACGGTTTTTTTTTACTTGAAGTTGATGATCAATACAAACAAAAGTGTTTTCGAAGGTCACAACATCAATAATATTTTTGAATTTTAACTTAGATTTAAACATTTTATATTTTGAATAACAAACGATGACTGTTTTTGAAGGTCACGGCTTAACCTCTATTTGTTTGTATGAATGAATACAGCTCCAGGCACACAACAGGCGGCAGGAATTCTTCATGGAAGAAGTATTATTGTTTTCATTGGATTTTGTTTGAAGGTTGCAGAACAAGTAAAGCTTTTAATATCTATTCAGGGATGTTTTACAGTAAATAAACGACACAATATAGCACTATATTTGTTGATAAATGAGATGAAAAATTATCGATTGAAATACTACTGTCAGCCATGAGTAAACCTAAAGTGTACTACTATTGATCATCACTGCTAACAGCGGGCCGATTTCTCTAGATAGTTGTGTTTAGTTATGGTACTACACATTAACTACACATAACTACATATGCAGTATATAAATGTCTGATAATATGGTCAATTGATAATGATACCATTACATGTATATATATATACCATATTTGATGTAATATATGTCCTCAGCATGCATGCGTTAACCCTTTCACCCCTATGTAACTTCAGTAGACTCTACCATGCATTGATATGGATGAGTCCATTATGGTCTACAGTGGTGAAAGTGTTAACTAATTTGTGAAAATCAAAATGATTTCAAAATCTTCCAAAATTCATTGAAAAAAAATAGCCATAATAGATACCATTTTCAAGTAAGTCGGCAAATTATGGAAAAAGGATCAGATGATCATGGACCAGAAAAAAGATAAAGGATGCTTATTAGGAGGAGTACAGTACTGAGTACCATATCTGTTACATAATTCACTACAAATTTGCATAAATAAATGATGTGGTAGATATGTTAAGTAATTGCTTTTGCATAAATAAAAAAAAAGTTATTTTGTACAATGATAGTGTGTTAGCACATTCACCCCTACATATTTAAACTGGACTTTCCCAGTCCTTGATTTTGGTAAGGTTCAAATGTGACTTAAGGGATGAATTGGTTAAGTTATATGGTAACATATTTCTCTAATACCTGTATCAGAGAGAAAACACAGGTGGCATATTTCTGTAGAACATTTTTAACAAAGTTACCTTTTTCTTATCAGAAATTTCAAAAAGGTCATATACAGTCAACACATTTATTTTTGAGTATAAACATTAGAGTTGTCTTTTAAAAAAAAGTGATTTCTTTATATACACAATTAAATTACTACAATGGGGAATACTAAGTGGTCTCTTAACAAAGGTGGTCTCTTAATGGAGGTGATCTTTTAACAAAGGTGGTCTCTTAATGGAAGTGATCTCTTAACAAAGGTGGTCTCTTAATGAAGGTGGTCTCTTAATGGAGGTGATCTCTTAACAAAGGTGGTCTCTTAATGGAGGTGATCTCTTAACAAAGGTGGTCTCTTAATGGAGGTGATCTCTTAACAAAGGTGGTCTCTTAATGGAGGTGGTCTCTTAACAAAGGTGGTTTCTTAACAAAGGTGGTCTCTTAATGGAGGTGATCTCTTAACAAAGGAGGTCTCTTAATGGAGGTGATCTCTTAACAAAGGTGGGTTTTAATGGAGGTGATTTCTTAACAAAGGTGGTCTCTTAACAAAGGTGGGTTTTAATGGAGGTGATCTCTTAACAAAGGTGGTCTCTTAATGGAGGTGATCTCTTAACAAAGGTGGTCTCTTAATGGAGGTGTTCACATGAACAGATTGGACGTTGACATCCTTGTCTTGAATCTAACTGATCTCAGTTCTGTTAAACTTTCTACCTTTTATTTGAAATCATTTGTTTTTCCTAGCAACCTCGAACTTTCATATTAAATTGAGCATATTTTATTTAGATTACAACAGTTTAGACTGCCATTGTTGTTTGGATAGTTTGAATTTTAGTTCTTTTGAAAAGTTATACTTGTCCTATTTAAGGAGCCTCGTACCACTGCCAATTTTTTGTTCTAACCGATTGAGCTACCTGGTCAATGGAAGTATCATGACTAAGTTGTGGTACAGTAATATCCAAACGGAAGTGAAGGGGAGGTTACTGTATATAGGAAAAAACCAACAGTGCAGTGAGACAGGGACCTCCAATTTAAATAACTTCCACATGACACTTGGTCTAGTGGCTGGCTTCTTAACTCATTCACCCCTTAGTCAATTTGAGCTCTTCCGATTCAATGGTTGGAATAGTTCATTAGGAATTTTCAGGGGTGAATGAGTAAAATGCAGACTGTCTTGATGAAAATGTCTGGTAAGATATTTACCCTCTTAAACAATACACTGTAAGAATGTTGAGTAGTTGCTATTTACATAGTCAGCATACCTGTCTGTTGTGTTACTGTCCGGAGGCTGACCAAGGCTGACCGTCCATCTGGGGACAATTACTGTCATGTGATCCAGGTTAATCCCGGTCAGCAAACTTCATCAGACGGCTGGCTGCTGTTGTGGATGTCATTTATCTGTATACACCCAGGGACAACACCACATATTTCTACTACAATGTAATTACAACATATGGTATTAAACTCAAATTCAACCCATCCACTCCTAAAGTCTTATTTGAACCTGACCAAATCAAAGACGTGGCATGTCCAGTTTAAATATGTAGGGGTGAATGAGTTGGAAAAAAATCCTTTTGGGTGTACAGGTGGCACAGTGGATAGCACACTTGCCTTTCACCCAAGATGGTTGGGGTTCGACTTCCCAATCGGACCTGAAAAGGTATGGGGGTCACCTTTCCAACCTTGTGGATTTTCTCCAGGGTACTTTAATTTGATTTCTTCCCATATTAAGACCATCTGCGCGCTTCCACCCGGGAGAACAAGAGTGAATAATATAAGTTGATATAACTTGTTTCACAACTGTTGTAATGTAAAGTTTATATGATGTTGTGTTGAAAACAGTGAACAAACTCAGCATTGTCCCGATCATCAATGGCGATTGAATTTATTTCTGGACGAGTTTATTCATAAATAATTTCGCCAATATAATTCTGTCATGCATTGTTACTCACTTAAAGCATTAGTTGATGAACAAAGCTATCATAGATTCCCAACCTTGTACTTACTCAACGTTGCCATGTGTACCATTAAATTGGGGATGTTTTGTTTTGCTATCACATTGAACCCAATCCTGGTTGCCAACCATGGTCAGGGACCCAGGTCAAGGTCATGGTTTAGACCACAGTCAAATCTGATGGTCAGAACCAGAGTTAAAGTCAAGGTACGGGAGAGACCTTGGATTTCGATTGTTTGTATTCCATGATCAGAAGTGCTAATTGAGCTGTATAACATATAATCAATCTGTGTCTGGTCATTTCGGATGACAGCTGGACATTCACCGTAGCTCCTAAATCTACTGGGCAGTGGGCCAGCCCCTGTCCAGGTAAAGTACAACCAGTGATTCCCCCCCCCCTAGCTTTACAACCAAATACAGGCTGCTTCTTCTAGCAAAAAAACCCCTTAGAAATATATCTTTCTGATTTCTATGAAAATTTATTTCCCCAGTATTTTTAGGAACAGGTTGTGGTAAAAAGTAGAAAAAAAACACCAACAAAGCAGGATGACAGCTTCACTGCAGTTTTACTTCATAATTATCTTTCTTAAAATTTTCATCAAAAGTTCAAAAATACAATAAGGGATAGGGAGATACCTATACACCTGCCTGATGTTGATATAAAAAAATCAACAGACATGCTTATGCAGTAATCATTAAGAGGCTGGACACTTTAGATAAGGACGCTCTTCTGGATAACCCAACTACTCGGTAGTGAAGCGGACGTAAAAACCACTCCAACAAACAAACACTTTTTTAAAAACTTATTAAAAACTTGGTATAATACGCGAGGGTTATTTCATGAATGTAACTCTATGGTATGTAAATAGACCAAAAGTGTCGGCATATCTGTTTGTTAGGATAAGTTAACTCATTCATCCCTGAAGACACATTTGAACTCTTCCAATTCAGAGGTTGGAATAGTTCATTATGAATTTTCAGGGGTGAATGAGTTACAGTAATCTACACATACACAGTCTTTACTGTTAGTAATTGCTTTATATTTACCATTATATAGTATTTCCAATATAGAACCTTACCAAATTCCAATGGTATTCATATCGGCTATGAATGCCATGATCCAATTGTTGACATCATTGTAATTGTAACAGTAGATATCACTTGAAGAGTAAATAGGCATTCATGATACATGCTTATCTGAAACTAAATGCTGAATTTTAGTAAAACGTTCAGATAAATTATTCCAAAAATTGTTAATCTATTTGTAATAAAATGTTTTCAGTTTGTATCGATGTGTATGAACGCCAATCGGGTAAAGGCAAAGTCAGTATATGAAGCACTGTATTGTTCTTTTGTACCCTATTGAAATGGCCTTTGTCCAGTTTACATTGATATCGTCTATGAATGCCAACCGAAAACTGCTCATTCCTTAATTGTTAATTAAATGTAATGAAAAAGGAAGAGTACAACAGGATAACAAAACATTTATTCTGTACAAGGTCACAGATACAGGTATGATTGGACTTATTCCCCTGAAATTTCATAATGAACTTTTCCAACTTTTGAATTGGAAGAGTTCAAATGTGTCTTCAGGGATGGATGAGTTAAGTAGAAAGAAACAGGTGCAAACAAATGTTCTATGAACAAAGCCATGTAGATTATGGTTCAAGGAAATGCCAATAAAGTTTTCTTGTAAGTATCTCTGGTTTTTGTACTTAAGTTGGCATTATACTTTTCACTTAAGCAATCTTCTATCGGTTTGATGCCAAGGTTTGCCTTAGTTTGAGTTGATTTCTGTTACTTATTGCTCCGTTCTGAAGCCAAAGGATTGCATAGCTCATTGACATCCAATTGTCTGTCCCTGTCTTTTATACTTACAGTTCTACTACCCTTCCTTACATGTATAACAGCTTGGCTGCTGTCCATCACCTCTTCATAACAACTTTAGAAATAGCAGGTTGTCTTTAAAAGTTCGTTGTATGTTTATTTTTATAGAATTCTGAGAGCCTTGTGTATCCTATTTCTTGAAGACTGATTTATCTGACTCATCATTTTATGAATCCAGGAGAACTTATAATTTATAGAATATGTTTCTGTACATAATAGTTCTTGATTTGAAATATTATATTGAAGTTAATAGTGTGTGATGTTCATGATTCAACCTGTTGTTAAGGAGTTTTGTATGGTGTCATGATCCAATTCTGTTACTAAGGGTTTTGTATGGTGTGATAAGCCAATTCTGTTACTAAGGGTTTTGTATGGTGTGATAAGCCAATTCTGTTACTAAGGGTTTTGTATGGTGTCATTATCCAATTCTGTTGCTAAGGGTTTTGTATGGTGTAATAATCCAATTCTGTTGTTAAGGAGTTTTTTATGGTGTGATAATCCAATTCTGTTGCTAAGGGTTTTGTATGGTGTCGTGATCCAATTCTGTTATTATGGAGTTTTGTATGGTGTCATGATCCAATTCTGTTACTAAGGATTTTGTATGGTGTGATAATCCAATTCTGTTACTAAGGGGTTTGTATGGTGTCATGATCCAATTCTGTTGTTAAGGAGTTTTGTATGGTGTGATAATCCAATTCTGTTGCTAAGGGTTTTGTATGGTGTCATGATCCAATTCTGTTATTATGGAGTTTTGTATGGTGTGATAATANGTTGTTAAGGAGTTTTGTATGGTGTGATAATCCAATTCTGTTGTTAAGGAGTTTTGTATGGTGTCATGATCCAATTCTGTTATTATGGAGTTTTGTATGGTGTCATGATCCAATTCTGTTGCTAAGGGTTTTGTATGGTGTCATGATAATGTGTGTTGCTAGGGTTTCGTATATAATTAAGCATTGAAATGCCTGGAACATAATGGCTTTTTAACGGAGATAAGCTGAATTTATTTTTAATATAAAATTTTAAACAACACTAATGTTAGGGCATTCGTCATTGTCAGCGTTTATTGATATTTACATATATATATATAACTGTTGTGTTTTGCAATTTGAAAAAAAAGATACCAGCAACCTTCTTTGTAAGTGTAAGATATAAAATTCTGAAGTAAATTAGTTCTCTTAACCCTTTCACCACTGTAGACCATAATGGACTTATCCATATCAATGCATGGTAGAGTCTATTAAAGTTACATAGGGGTGAACGGGTTAAAACAGGGATGTGCCAAATTAGTTTGAAGTTCTCTTAAAGCAGGGATGTGCCAAATTAGTTTGAAGTTCTCTTAAAGCAGGGATGTGCCAAATTAGTTTGAAGTTCTCTTAAAACAGGGATGTGCCAAATTAGTTTGAAGTTCTCTTAAAGTAGGGATGTGCCAAATTAGTTCGAAGTAAGTATTTTAATTTGAGGTGGATCTACTTGACAAACTCCTTCATATTCTGCTGTTCGTGTATCTGGATCAGCATGAATACCCAGGCTGTTCAATGTCTGTAGGATAGAAGATACATACGTAGCAAAATAAACCTTTTAAATCAAAAACTTCCAGACAAGTGCATAGTCTGTTTATTACCAAAGAGATGAACATTCTTGAATGTCGTGTGCCAATGAAGGTCACACAACTGTGACGTTCGTTTATGCTTGAGATGTGCCAAATTGCAGTTTGTAATAGATAGACAAGTTTTGAGTATAAAGAAATATGTTGTTATGTGTGAATTCGGTCGTGTAGACAAGATAAGGTCTGATTTGTACATGCAATGAGAAATGGGGCCGATTATAACGTTAATGGCCTAAACCCAAGTGTAAAGCAGGTATCCTCTGTAATTGTGATTGGTAGTTTAGAGAAATAAGATGGTGCAAAAACGTCTCCTGGTCTGAAACTCCGTGTCTAGATAATGGGTGTTGAGTTTCATTACACTAATGAAAGGGCATATCAATAGAAGGCAGATGATACGGTATGAGAAGAAGACTCGGAGCACTGATATAAAGTTTCTTGTGTAATCTCGGGCATCAGACCCACAGGTTTGAGCTTAGAGTCGACCTCTGGTAGACTTCTGGCTTTTGTCTGCGGAAGATACAGGTGAAACGTGACGTTTCTGTCACCAGATACGGAACTGTGCACCGCGCTCGAGTTATCTGTTTTACACAGCTGGCCGGTGCACCAACAGGTGCATTGGGTATGGCAATGGTTGAAGAGTAGTAATCATCCCTAGTTTCGTGGATTGGAATGGTCTGATCTGTAAGTTTGTCCTCCTCTCATTGACAACATAAGGGATGACAGGATTGCTTGGAAACCAAAGACAAGAGTTACACTTAAAAACCTGGAGAAAAAATATTAAGTATCAGATAATTTAAGATCAACTTATGAAGAGATTGCAATACACCAAGTGCATTTTGAATCATTGTGTTAGTTTTTAAAGTGATATGTTTTTTTTCTGAAGGGAACACAAACCTTTAATAAGAATTAAATTTCTTCACAATTTCCTGTTTACCCATCACCAGGTAAAAATACATCCTGTTTTGTAGACAATGATTGAGTACATGTCATTTGATATGGTCAAAGATCCAGGATATTTAGTTTAATTAACAGGTTCAAAGGTCAGGTGTATTTGGTATAAATTTGTTTTGCGATATCGGTACTTAACTCATTCACCCCTGAAGAAACATTTTAACTCATCCAAATCGAGGTTGGAATAGTTCATAAGGAAACTTAGGGGGTGAATGAGTTAATTATTAGTGACTGTAGGTATAAATGCAATGTCTGGAGTAGAAAAATGTATCGATCCTCTTAAAGAAGAAAATCGAAAAAACATTGTAGAGAAATTGAAAATAAAGTCATGAATTTAAAAGATTTAATTTTAGAACATGAAGGTAGTGTTTTGTCAGCTGTGCTTATATAGGCAGAAACACTTTCTTGAATATTCAGAGGTAGATATGAAAAGAAAAAGAGAAAGAAAATTTGTTAGAGTTTAATGTTTACGTTGGAGATTAATTCCTGGGTGTCGTAAATCATGGTCATTACAGGCCCATCAGGCCAATTCCAGTGTAGACATCGGCCAAATGTATTTGAAGCTTTACCAGAAATGTCGTCTTTGACAAAAATGTTTTTGTTAATATTACAGATTAAAGATTTGGAAGTTTCATGTCTGATTGTAGATTATCATTATTTTTTCTTGTTAAAACATTGGATTTTTTTCAAATTAGAATTTTTATTATATTTATGACAAATTTCTCTGCAATGTTTGATGAAGCTGACAAATCGATGAACATTTAGTGGGGAGATTGTAACCAGCTCCGGATGTTTACTTCAGGGGGCTCTGTGTCTCTGGAACTGGGACTGAAGCTGCTCCTCCAGTAATTGGGAAATCTAGTTTTGTATCTTAGGTTTCAGGTAAAAAAAAGTGATTAGATCAGGAAGGGCAGGTGTAATGGTGGTACCCTGGACAGGTGCCAGGCAGGGGGGAGGGTCGAGTGTAAATAACAGTTCTGTTTAGAAAATGGAAATTGAAAATAATGTTTCTTCTAACGAAGTGCAGGTACAGTGGGCTGATAACGGAACAGTTTCTGACACAGTTTACTTGTCAGAGCCACTGTGAGGATGTCAGTAATTTGTCATGGCTTGCCACAAATTTCTATCATATTTATAAACCTGGTTTACTTGATGGTGTTATAATCCTTGTATAATGGAAAGATTTTTGGATGCTGTATGTCAAGGTCACACGATCATTATTTATGTTCATGTTGAAGTGTATGAATTAATTTGGCAATCATATACCCTGTATGATGGCAAGAAGCTTGTAAAGTTTGGATGCTAAAAGTCAAGGTCACAAGGTCATTTATTAGCGTGTTAAAGTGCATGCTGTACTTCCCATGTACAAAACATCTGCTATTTAAGGATCCCCACACCACCACACACTGTGACTAAGTATTGGAACTCTTTTTTTTTCTGGCAGGACTATATAGCTTTGATAAATCATACCTTAAAAAAACCCATCTACCTTGTAGGACTTTTATGAGAAATAATAGATATGAAATAAACATAATAACAACAATAAAACAACAAGTATGTTCTCGGTGTAAACAACCTGGTCAGCGGAAGTGGCTTGGCCAAACTGTGCTACCCTTTTAACTCAATCACCCCTGAAGACACATTTGAACCCTTCCAATTTGAAGGTTTGAATAGTTCATTATGCAATTTCAGGGGTGAATGAGTTAAGGGGAGGTTAATGTATGTATGAAAAACTACAGTGGAGCTCTCTAGTGTTTTGCCTGCAGTGGTGCAGGTATCCTTAAGCAGACTTTGTGGACAACAGACTACTATGATATCTAGTGTAGAAGATACAGTACTTTTATCAGCAGTAAGGGCCACAAGTTGTGGGGCTGGGGTGTGTGTGCATGACTTGTGATTTCACGACCCACAAATAATCATTGTATGATGACAGACTTGTGTGTGTCTCAAAGATTATCACGGATTTCCCTTCGGAAGTTTGTCTGGTCATGTTCACGATAACGTTGACTTGTCCCAGGATGTTTCTGACAGCACTGTCTTCCTGTTCTTGTTAACCGCAGCTCGTGAGGGGAAGGGGCTCGTCAAATATCTCGAGTTGTGATACAATTCATTGAACCCAAACTTTCAAAAGTTCTATAGAAACCGTTTCAGTTCGTTTTTTTTCCTGTTCTCTTCATTTAAAATTGTTCAAGGTGCAGTTTGTACAACTTTTGATATGGTGGGCCTCTTCCTGTGTACTTTATATAGAGATAGTACGTACGACTATCTCCGTCATCAAACCACACATGGATCAAACGTCTGATGATGGATGCAAACTACCTTATAATGTATCACTATTTATTGTATAATCGCAACACTTATATCTCAGAACACCTATCATGGCTAGACAATCTTAGCCAAATGTACCTTAATATATCTAAGTTTAGTAAAGAGGAATTTCCACAAAAATGTCCTGATATTGATTCTAATCTGTGAAATTTATTGATCAAAATTGTGACCTTATTACATGGGTTTGTATTATTGGTAAGATGTGGTACTGTAGTACAGAAATCAAATTAATGTTATACCGTAATTGAAGTAATAAAGGTGCCACATGCAGATAAATAAGTGGGACACCTTTAACTCGTTCATCCCTGAAGACACATTTGAACTCTTCCGATTCAAAGGTTGATATAGTTCATTATGAAATTTCAGGGGTGAATGAGTTAATTATAGAAATGTTTTCCTCAAACAGCATGTTGCATATTGTGATAATTTTTCAGTAGGTGTTCTTAGAAGATTAAATATGATATGTTCATTTCTATTGTCTCTAAGGTAGAGGAGTGTACAAAGTATGTAGTGAAATAGTTAAGGTTGTAAACACCCTGGTATAACAGATGTAAGTATCTATAGAGTAAGTACATGCACTTAACTCATTTACCCCTGAAAATGCATTTGAACTCTTCCAATTCAAAGGTTGGAATAGTTCATTATGAAACTTTCAGGGGTGAATTTGTTACTGTCTATATAATATTGTTGAAATGGAAATCAAAATCACATTTCAATTCTGTGCATAGTTTATCACTGTTAAGTTAAATAAGAATTAACAGAATCCACAGAAATCATACTTGATGTGATTTATACAAAGGTTAACAAATAAATTACAAATAAATATATTGAGTGTTTGCATGGCTACCATTCCAATATATCAGAAAGAAGCAAAAACTTGCATTGGACCCAAAAATATGTTGTTGTTTTTTTTGTGTTTTTAAAAAAAATAATTTTTAATATGATTGTTAGCAACCCAACTTTTAAAACTCTAAAATAGGTCTTATATTTCTCAAAAGATATTAAATTCATTGTTAGCTTTATTTGCCTTTAAAATATCTAGATATTAAAAATTGATGAGGGGACTTGAGCAAGTCTTGTTACACAAGTAGGCCTTCCCTTTCCCACAGTACTTGTGCAGGTTGATCTTTTCGTAACATGTGACAAAAGGGTATAATTAGTGCTGACTCAGCTTAATTACCCCGTCTCCCCACTTAACCCCCTCCCCGTATAGGTATGACCTGTTTGTGTGTTTGTGATTCACACTCATAACTTGTGGATTAGTCACTTGTAAAGCAAGTCAAGGATACCCAAAAAATAACGGCACATTTATATACACCGGTGCTTTAACCGAATCGTAGCTCCACACTCCAAGAATAGAACCCACTTACAAGTTTTTGCCATGCTTCTGCAGTATTTAGTATTTTGACACACTAGATATAATATGTTTACGAGTTTACGAAAATTATCTCTATATATATACCTGTTGCACTGGATTCAGCAGGCAACATCAACCTGAATACTGTATGTGTTTGTACTAGCTGAATGCCTGTATTCGTGAGATTATAAATGATACCCCTTGACATAAACATTCTTAGAGCTATCTATTACAAGTCCATGTATACCATCCATTGACAGTTAGTTAATTAAGGATCCCTGTACCACTGCTAAAATTGGACAGTTTTAAGGATCCCCGTACCACTGCTAAAAATATTTTAACTATGCATATGCATATTGGAAACTTTTCTAATATTATCATCTGATAAATCATTTCTGAAAAGAAAACATAACCTTGCGGAACATTTACGACAACATAATAAAGATGAAAGAAGCAAAGAGAGGTATAGACATCAGTGTTTTGAATGTAGAAAAGTACAATGGCACCAGACCAGGATTCAAACCCTGGACCTCCGATCATGTTACTGTCGCTCTAGCCGGCTGACTTCCTGGTCAGTGATAACACATCTCCCAGATGTGTTACTGTTATACCCGAAATAAAATTCAAACGGGATTCAAACCCTCGACTTCAGACTGAGGTTCTACCGCTCTAACTGATAATCCAACTGTGCTTCAGTTATATCCAAAGAGAAGTTAACCCTTTCACCCCTTTATAACTTTAGTAGACTCTACCATGCATTGATCTGGAGGTTATTGTATAAAGGAAAAACCTCAGTGCAGTGGGACAGGGATCCTTAAGTGTTTTTCCCTCTATGTTTGCCTCTGTTTATTCGGCAGTTGTAGAATTCTGAATTGCCATTTCATGTTTACCTTAAAAGAATAACCATGCAATTGTTAAAATTATTCACTAAGGAGTATTTCCGGATTTTGAAGATTGATAAAAAACTTTACGGAGCTGCAGGGCACCTGTTCCCCGCACTTGAGTGAAGTGATTAGATGGATGATCAGATAAGTCCAGAAATACGATACTCTGATTACATCCCTGTCAAACATGGCTAACCTTTCGTAACAGTAACGTGACATCATGAGGATAGAATTTAAAATCTTCAATTTGAACATTTGAAATATTTGAGATTGAATAGTAAAAGTGAGTACAGATGTTATCGTTGAGGACGGAGTGTTTCCATGGGGGCAATCCTTCTGGTGACCTGAACTGTCTTGTGAGGTCTCTCCGCAGTCCACCAGTAGTGTATAAGGACGAATGGTAAATTTTTTGTTTAACTCATTTACCCCTGAAGACACATTTGAACTCTTCCAAATCAAAGGTTAGAATAGTTCATTATGAAATTTCAGGGGTAAATCAGTTAAGGATCATTGTCCCACTACACTAGAGTTTCGTACAGTAACCTCCCTTTGACTTTTGTTTGGAATTAACTGTAGCACAGTTAGGGCAGGACACTTCAGTCGACCAGGTAGGTCGATCAATTGCATGGTTAGCAAGATTGTATAACAATCTGAAGTCCAGGGTTCGAATCCCGATCTAGCCCCGCTGAATTTGTTTTTTTCACTCAGAACGCTGTTTTGGGTTATATTGTTTTTTTCATCTTCATTATTTCTTATTAAAGTCCAGTAATTAAAGAAGGTATGGTTTTCTTTTCAGGAATGATTTATCAATATGATATTCATGCCAGAAAAAACAGTTTCCAACACTGTACGGTGGGGATCCTTAACTTTAAAACATATTCATTGTCTAACATAAACAAAGAGTTAGATATATGTTATCTTCACCTTTTCCTTGCATACTTACATACAATTTTATAGATTCACTTGCCTGTTATGATTAATATTTATTAAAATCTGTTGCTGGATTTGTTGTATTTTTGCGCGAATAAATTAAGTATTAGTATGAAATTTCGCAAATGCCCTAGTTGTCAATTGGTTTGAGAAATTGAGCAGAGAATTCTCAAAAAATGGTGTTAACTCATTCACCCCTACATATCTAAACTGGACTTGACTAGTCATTGATTTGGTACAGTTAAAATGTGACTTTGGGGGTGCATGGATTAATTATCAAATTCCAAAAAACTTTTACAAAGAATTACAGAGGATTGTAACAGTATAGCATTTTTTTTTTTTTTATGAAAATTCTTTCAAAACTATACTAACTTTCAAGAATTCTCGGTTATTTGCCATCAAAACAGAGGAGAGGTTACTGCAGTAAGGACGTGTCTTATAAATTAGCCCATTGTTGCAATATGGTATGAACTTCTGCATTCCTGTGCGTGCCTCCTATCTGTAATGGACCCTGATTTATAAGTAGGAGATATATATCAGGTCAAGTGAGGGTTCCAAGGAAACTCATCATATGCAGGAACTAGGTAGACCATTTTTAACTAATTCACCCCTAAAGTCGAATTTGAACCTTACCAAATCAAAGACTGGGCAAGTCCAGTATAAATATGTAGGGGTGAATGATTTAATATGGCAGTTGCTGGTGCCCCCTCTTCTCCACGCTCACCTGTACCCTACCATATCTTATGTAGTGCACTTTTATGGTAGAATTTATTGGGACTCCATGCCACAATTCAGCATTATGACTGAAAACTACAGTACTGATCTTCTGTGCCTCAATACATGGCCACCCTGTACCGCTGGTATTAAAAATTACCGTTCAGCCTGACATAGAACCTTCCTGACTATAAATGTCCATAGCCAAATCCCGCTGGACAGGGCAATGGAGTCAAAAATTGTCTCCCCTTCCTCAATCCTATCATAAACCATCAATGTATCACATAAACACTTAACCCTTTCACCTATACACTTAACCCTTTCACCCCTATGTAACTTTAGTAGACTCTACCATGCATTGATCTGGATGAGTCCATTATGGTCTACAGTGGCGAAAGGAATAAAAGTATATGTTGATTCATATCCATGTATATATATCTTATAACAGCAATAAATTGTTCCTTACCGACGAAGAAATACTATTAAAAGAATAAAATCAACAACATGTGATTAGTGCTTTCATCTCATTATTATAACAGCAGAAAATTGATCCTGATGGACAAAGAAATAACATCTATGCATTGCAATCTGGGAACTCATATCATCAATAGACGATATGTCACTATGATCGTGTCGAGATTATTGGGCTGCTGACCACTACAACTTCGAAACGTCCTTTTTAGGAGGCGGAAATGGGGTATCGGTCAAGAGCTGTGGATATATCCCGGCAAGGCAGTTTTGTGTTTGAGATCGTGATTCAAGGCCTGCATGGTCAGATTAGAAGTTAAACATTGTCTCCTAGGGTTCCTCAGCTTGTTTCTGTATTACGTTCCCACCCTGTAATATTATATATCTAGCACGTTTGCAGTATTTTACAGGATTCGATGGTTCATGTCACCCCTCCAATAGTACAAAAGTCACTTGACACTCCTGTCAAGGATTTTGTATTCTACATATACTGGTACAATCCGATCACATGCCTGTCAATTTTAATTTTGAAAAATTCACTCTAAAATCCTACGTAACTGTACAGACATATTTTACCAGCAGGGTTTTCAAATGTTGACATGTACATGTGTAAGTAAGATTAAATTTCATGTTGTTTAGTTCAGCGGTTAAAATGTTTGACACTTTCATTAAATTAGGGCTACATAGGTGTTGATGTCACAGCAGGTACAAGCAATGTACATGTGTAATGCAGGAGAAAACTTCAGGTAAATCCAGGTAAGACATTTAGGTAACAAGGTATCGTAGACAGACGGCAGACCCAGGTGTTAGGCTTAGCGTGACAGAAGTGGGTAGCATCTTAATGTTGATGCCACAAGTTGAAATTAGCTTCACTAATTACCTACCTTACAATAGGTAAACCTACCTGACAGTACATACAATAATTGTTGTAGGTTTGTTCAAAATAAACCTTAGTTTACAATTTAATTAGGCAGGCCTTTTGGGGCCGAAACCTGGCCCCATTCCCAATGAAAAATAGAGAAAATTTCCCCCAAAATCCCTTAAAAAAAATCCCAAATTAAAAATTTAAACTTTTTTTTTTTTATTTAATTTTCATCCTGTATTTAGATGATTTGCAATATTTTAACATCTGAAGTGAAATAATTTTTTCTAAATAACGATGTCTTAGTCTTCTAAATGATAGTTTATGAAAAATAAATCTTTATATATTTTGGAAGATTTTCAATTTGATATTAAATATGCATGTGACATAGTTTTTTGAGACCATATATAGCCACAGGCCCCATTTCCAAAATATTTGGGGGAAAAAGAGGCCCTGAAGATAAAATATTTTCTAAAAAAAAAATCAGAAAAAACAAGGATAGCTACCGGTAATCAATTACTGTTCATTTTGTAATACAGCAACGTTATATATAATAACGAAGTTTTGAGTGCACAATCATGATAACAAATTTGATGAAATCTTCAGCTGATAAATGAAATGAAAACCAAAGTGCAGTGATTGAAATATTTCAAACCGTTTTGCCTTTGTAGATAAAATCTCATTTCTAACAATTCACCTGCAGATTGCAGAGATAGGCTCATAACCCAACAAATGTATGATTTTGTGTTTTTGCACGACAGTTTTATCAAACCAAGAGAGCCTATTGCAAGGTGTTCCTAAACTGAGGACTGTAATATTATACACTTTTTCCACCTGGCTCTTATCTCAGCAATTATATCAATAAATATTTGACTTCAAATTCAATGTGAACCTTTAATTTAGATTAATAATACATTCTGTAAAAGTTATTTCACATTTATACTTTACTTTCATGAAGTCCATACAATATATATAAAGGGCCGTGGTGGCTAAGTGGTTAAGGCGTCTCGACATTCTGCTACCTCCAGCCCTCCACCAATGGGTTGCGAGTTCAAGACCTACGTGGGGCAGTATAGCCAGGTACTGGCCGTAGGTCGGTGGTTTTTCTCCTGGAACTCTGGCTTTCCTCCACCACCAAAACCTGACACGTCCTTAAATGATGCATAGCTGTTGATATAATAGGACGTTCAATTCTGGACCTTATAGAGTTTGATATCCAGCCTAGACTGAGATCTGGTACAGTTGGAGAAGGGATGGTTAGACTGTTACTAGTCCAAATTTGATATTATATATATCATGTTGAATATTATTGAGTTAGTAGAATTGGCACATTGGCCAGTAAAATTGGAAACTACTAGCCCGACTGACTAGTGGTTTCTTAAATTAATTTCAAACTCTTTGTACACTTATATTTGTTCTGGTGTTGTATAAAAAGACAGCAGAAAGAGCAGATAAATAAAAACTTGTATTAACTCATTTACCCCTGAAGACACATTTGAACTCTTCCAATTCAAAGGTAGGAATAGTTCATTATGAAATTTCAGGGGTGAATGACTAATAATCAAACACAATTTTAATTTTTATTACCTAGGAATATGAGTTTAAAGTAAACTGATTCATACAAACGGTGAACAGAGCCACTAGATGCGCTCAATGTATTACAAGGTACCTAGCTATGAGGTGTGTTTTCTCTGAGCCCGTAAGAAACACCAGTCAATTACAGAGAGATCTGAACCGTGGCTGACAGATAACTTGTGCCGTCATTATTCGGAGATTTACCATTTTGTACAACTGTGATACGATGATTCATATTCCAGAGATGTTCCTTTTCCGTGTTCTATTTATATCTCTCGGCCTCTGTATCCTCCCTGGAGGGTGGTTTTGTAGTACATAGCTATGTCTCACTATAGACCCGTATAGTTATACCGGTGCTAGGTATATATATATCTGTGTATCTGTCACGGGTTATCAGCGACTCAGGACCTGGCATCATCATCGTATGTAAGTTATAATTATGTACCTTTATATACAGTATCGTCTTATTTCAATGAAGAACTTTTTTATGGTTGTAAAACAGGTTTTGGGCCTGGGTAGTAGAACTCTGTCTAGCGGAGTTTTATCTGTATGTTATTTTACATGTACATGTGTATAATGTCATATTTACTCGATGCTACGTACCTACAGTCTGTCATTTAAGTACAAAATTGCTCCTTCTCATTAAGAAAAGGCAAGTGTTGCTGCTGTGTGTGTGTGTGTTTGGGTAGGTCCAGAGGGGATTACAATTTTGTGTTGTTTTTTTTTTTATCATTATTGATACAGAGTTAATGTGTCATTAAATGCCTATAGATGAGATATTTAGTTGTAGCCAGTGCTATGATTAGAGTATCATCGTAACACAGGGAACTCTGTCTGGCGAATGACATAATGTTACACTATGTACGTGACACCAGTCAGGAATTCTACCGTATGCTGATAAAAAACAGGTATCTGCACTGGAATAGCTCTCTGTTGTGTGTAAACATTTAGTCATACCATGTATTTACACCCACCTCTTCATGATTTTGTCGCGATTTTAATGAATTAACCCTTTCAACCCTAACTTTAGTAGACTCTACCATACATTTATTTTGATGAGTCCATTACGGTCTACAGTGGTGAAAGGGTTAAGGTATATCTTGTAAATACCTAGACTCTTCTCTATGTAATAAACAAAAGATGATTTCCAAAGGGGACAAAAGATAAACAATAGAACAAAATGTCAATCTTAGTCACAATATTTCGGCCTCCTTGCCTTCTTCAAGGGCGAAATTTAACAATTGATTCAAGTTGGGTCCATTGTTTCTTTGGAGGTAGAGGAAATGACGTACAAAATGTATGACAACACAATGACTCGTTGAATCTATGATGTCATAATAGCACACTGTCAGAATCACAAAACGTCTTCTCTGTGTGATTTGTGTGTTGGACTCCTCTCTACTGTGTGTAGAACTAGAGAGACCCAGGACTCCTCTCTACTGTGTGTAGAACTAGAGACACCTAGGACTCCTCTCTACTGTGTGTAGAACTAGAGACACCTAGGACTCCTCTCTACTGTGTGTAGAACTAGAGACCCCCAGGACTCCTCTCTACTGTGTGTAGAACTAGAAAGACCCGGGGGCCAGGACTCCTCACTACTGTGTGTAGAACTAAAGAGACCCAGGACTCCTCTCTACTGTGTGTAGAACTAGAAAGACCCGGGGGCCAGGACTCCTCTCTACTGTGTGTAGAACTAAAGAGACCCAGGACTCCTCTCTACTGTGTGTAGAACTAGAGAGACCCAACTGGATTCTTCACTTTTATCTTTCTCTATCAGAGTGATGTGTTGCAGATTCTTGTTATATTGTCCGTTTCCACCACCGATCTGGTGAAAAACTTCCTGTTCTTAACTAGCGACAGGTAGCCATATAGTGCTTGGAGGTTTGATCTGGAATCTAACAAGTAAGGGTCTGTTTGTCATTGTTAGTTTCGTACAAGATTTGACTCTGAGCTAGAAACATATTTCAGTGTGTTTTGTACAAGTTTTGAGTCTGAGCTAAATTTCAAGGACAGTTTTGTACAAGTTTTGAGTCTGAGCTATTCAAGGACAGTTTTGAGTCTGAGATACCATTTTGTTTCTGATATTTTGAACCAATTTTGACTTTTAGCAAGGACTGTCTTCATATGACCTAAGCAGTTGTGTTGTTGTAAAACCCTCACCATTTTGTTTCTGATATTTTGAACCAATTTTGACTTTTAGCAAGGACTGTCTTCATATGACCTAAGCAGTTGTGTTGTTGTAAAACCCTCACCATTTTGTTTCTGATATTTTGAACCAATTTTGACTTTTAGCAAGGACTGTCTTCATATGACCTAAGCAGTTGTGTTGTTGTAAAACCCTCACCATTTTGTTTCTGATATTTTGAACCAATTTTGACTTTTAGCAAGGACTGTCTTCATATGACCTAAGCAGTTGTGTTGTTGTAAAACCCTCACAAACATAGAATTATTTTAGCAAGAAACATGTTTTACTGATAATTTTGTACAAGTTTTACCTTTTGAGCTAGAAACATATTTCAGTGATAGTTTCGTACAAGTTTCAACTGTTTTGCAAAAAACATGTTCTGTTGACTATAAGCTACATTTAACAACAAATGTCATTTTAAATTATGAGTTTGAATGAATGCCACTGGTTTTGATGACAGGAAAACAAATCTTTTGATTGAAAATTGTAAACAAGACTTACTTTTGAAGTTACATTAAATGAGATGATCTAAATGTGATGTCAATACCAATTGTGGTCTGGTTTAGGTTAGGAAGGCGGATGATGTGTATTACACAGGAATATACCTAATAAACACATAGGCACGTAAAAGTGGAATGAAAATTCCCAAGCTGCCTGTTGTGTCTAAACCAACCCTATTGATGTTGTTACATCAAGCCCCAGAGATGACAGGACTTGCCGTTTCTGATACCAGAAACAGAATGTCAGAGAGTTTACACTGGGACAGCCCCCAGAAGCTGCCATTTGCTATTCCACCATCACACGAGTTTGATCACGTCCTCTGTAGTCTGCCAGGGAAAGCCACATCAGAAGAGATATGTACGAACTAACACCCATACTCCCATCTTGGCAAAGAAAATGCATGCTGTCATTGAAGGTCGTATCAATATCATGTGCCTTGAATGTCAAATTACCAAAAACTCGTGGAGATCAGACAACCAGGAATTGTCATGAATTTCAAATAAGCAGGAATTTTCATCAATGTCAAAGACCCAAGTTTGTCATGAGTTTCATGCCATCAAGAATTTTCATCAAAGTCGAACATCCATGATTTGTTTCAAGGTCAAACAAGCAGGAATTGTCTGGAAGGTCAAACAAGCAGGAATTGTCTGGAAGGTCAAACAAGCAGGAATTGTCTGGAAGGTCAAACTATTGTCAAGGTCAAACAAACAGGAATTGTCTGGAAGGTTAAACAAGCAGGAATTGTCTGGAAGGTCAAACAAGCAGGAATTGTCTGTAAGGTCAAACAAGCAGGAATTGTCTGGAAGATCAAACAAGCAGGAATTGTCTGGAAGGTCAAACTATTGTCAAGGTCAAACAAGCAGGAATTGTCTGGAAGGTCAAACAAGCAGGAATTGTCTGGAAGGTCAAACAAGCAGGAATTGTCTGGAAGGTCAAACTATTGTCAAGGTCAAACAAACAGGAATTGTCTGGAAGGTTAAACAAGCAGGAATTGTCTGGAAGGTCAAACAAGCAGGAATTGTCTGTTAGGTCAAACAAGCAGGAATTGTCTGGAAGATCAAACAAGCAGGAATTGTCTGGAAGGTCAAACTATTGTCAAGGTCAAACAAGCAGGAATTGTCTGGAAGGTCAAACAAGCAGGAATTGTCTGGAAGGTCAAACAAGCAGGAATTGTCTGGAAGGTCAAACTATTGTCAAGGTCAAACAAACAGGAATTGTCTGGAAGGTTAAACAAGCAGGAATTGTCTGGAAGGTCAAACAAGCAGGAATTGTCTGTAAGGTCAAACAAGCAGGAATTGTCTGGAAGATCAAACAAGCAGGAATTGTCTGGAAGGTCAAACTATTGTCAAGGTCAAACAAACAGGAATTGTCTGGAAGGTCAAACAAGCAGGAATTGTCTGGAAGGTCAAACAAGCAGGAATTGTCTGTTAGGTCAAACAAGCAGGAATTGTCTGGAAGATCAAACAAGCAGGAATTGTCTGGAAGGTCAAACTATTGTCAAGGTCAAACAAACAGGAATGATTTCAAGGGTCATAGACCATGAAATGATATTTCTTGGTCGAACTCGGGAGAAAATTTTCAAGATTATAAAAAATCAATTCAAGACAAGACAATTAGGAATTTTTTGAAGGTAAAACAACTATATATAGGAATTAAAAAAACAAACAGATATAGCATTGCTACTTGGCATTGCTAAGGGAAATGAAATGGATAATAAACGAATTTCTTGAAGTTATCAGATGTGTGCCAAATATTAACTATAAATAACTTGAAAAACAATATTTTAAATGTTATTAATTCTACAACATTAAACATTTAAAAAGCGCATCAGTTTTGCAAGACAGGAAATTACATCAAAGGAATCAGAAATGGTTGAAGAAATTCAGAAAAAAAAATGTGGAAACTAAAGGATTTGGAGGTCATGAATGCTGAAACATGTGGGTTGTGAAGAGAAGGGAGGGTCATGTTTAATTAACCCTTTCACCACTATAGACCATAGTGGACTCATCCAGATCAAAGTATGGGAGAGTCTACTAAAGTTGTATAGGGGTGAAAGGTCTAAAGGCTGTCGAACTAGGGGAGGGATTTAACATTTAGCTTTATTTCGCCATCACAGGGGTTATCCAATGGTAAATACTAGATTAGAATCCCATTTAACGACGGCCCTTGTTTACTAAGTACCTGGATCAGTAAGTATTCATGTCGGAAAATTCCTTACGATCGAATGTCGCACTCCAAATTAAACTGATACGTATTAGTTACCTGATAGGATTCAGGTGTTACAAGCTTTCACTCTAACAAATTAATGATATCCCGCATGAAAGGGATATTTTTACAGTCCATTTACATTGTAAGGTGTATAGCTATCCAGGGGAGTGATATTCCTAGCGAGGACAAATGCTAAACACAGGGGTAATGTCCACAGGTAGTGTTGACCCTAGGAGTCACTGTAGACCCTTTAATTGAATGGTCTGGGCTGGTTTAACTCATTCACCCCTAAAATTTCATAATGAACTATTCCAACGTTTGAATTGGAAGAGTTCAAATGTGTCTTCAGGGGTGAACGAGTTAATTTAGTGTGTAGATGCGATAGACTTAATTACCTCCCTTTGTGTCAGGTTTATACGGAGGCTGGTGGAATGTGTTTTGTGACACTTGTAAGAGATGGCTACTAACACCTGGCCCAACACGTAGACAGCATAAGTAAACAACATTTTTTTCTAAGGTCAAAGTCCCCATTCCCCTAAGAGTCACTATATTACTGCATACACTGGACTTGGAAAGTTATTTTCATGTTAAATTTATGTAAATTTTCTTCTTTATTCATGCAAAGACAATAAAGGTTGTAGGTCTTTTTATGGAGATATAAGATTTTAAAAATATTACCAGAGTTGTTGCATAACAGTAGCAACATAAGAAATATCCTTAGTGGAAGTGTATTGGACAAGCTCCTTGCTTTATGATCAAGAGGTCCAGGGATTGAATCCCTGTAGTAGAGATGTTTTTGCGAGAAAGAAAAATATAATGTTCATATTTCTTTCAAATAAAACTCTTTGCTTTAGTGAATAGGCAAGTCAGAAAAAATGTTCAATGAATTGGAACTCTTCACTGTTGGAGATATAACAGAGACTGCTGGGACTCTACCTTCTTTAATTTTAACTTTTGGTAATGTAATGCATATATAAAACACTACAAAGAATTACCTCTAATTTTCAAAGTTTTTATTAAAGAGAAATTGTAATTTATCTTATTATCATTAGGAGCATGTGTAAAAGATGGTGTCTGTGGTTGTGATGGGAAGGTGGTGGGGGGGCTAAAGATTTTGTGGTGGGGGGCGCGGTGTAAGTGGTGGTGAGGACGGGTGTGCCACGTCTTTGATGTAGGTGGATTGGCAATTAACATAAATAAATAACTTATGCCAACACCAGCAAACATCACCAATTGACTCGGGTTAGATAAGAGCTTTAGATCTGAGATCAGATTCTAGTAACATATATATCAGAGATCTCATTGAGTTATTTCGTAGTACGTGATATGATATTGGAGATGGCTGGTTTTGTGAAGGTATGGTAGACTGGATGGATATGTTTTATGTATTCTACATAGGTTTACCCCGATCTGGTGGAGTCTTTTTAGCCTCATCTCTGTTTTATCCACATGATATTGTGTCTGTTTTACCCTCATTTAATTGGGTCTGTTTTACCCTCATTTATTTGGGTCTATTTTACCCTCATTAAATTGGGTCTGTTTTACCCCCATTAAATTGGGTCTGTTTTACCCTCATTTATTTGGGTCTATTTACCCTCATTAAATTGGGTCTGTTTTACCCTCATTTAGTTGGGTCTGTTTTACCCTCATTTAATTGGGTCTGTTTTACCCTCATTTAGTTGGGTCTGTTTTACCCTCATTAAATTGGGTCTGTTTTACCCTCATTTAGTTGGGTCTGTTTTACCCTCATTAAATTGGGTCTGTTTTACCCTCATTTAGTTGGGTCTGTTTTACACTCATTTAATTGGGTATGTTTTACCCTCATCCATTGGACTTTTTTTTATCCTCATCTGATTGGAGTTTGTAAAAGAAAATGTTCTAAAAATGTTTCTAGGAGTTAACATAGGGTTCTGAAAGTTTTCCTAAGTAAAATACAGGTTAATAGTCTTTATGTAAACAGATCAATCTAATTAAAGAAAGCAAATCTGTTTTTTTTATTCTATTGTAACTTTTCTGAAATAGAGTCGTATGGGAGACTGTATCAGTAAACAAGTCACTTATGTCTTTATAGACCTGTACCTTATTTTCTAGGTTAAATACCGTATTTCTTCATCAGCTTTTCACAAATTGTTCACGGTATTTTTTTCTGGTTCTGTTGTTATCAGGCTTGGCACTTATGTTGGATGATCCACCGTGTATTCCTCAACTGTGATAAATTTGTTTATCTTTCTACCTGTCCTCCCAGACTCTCCCCCATTACCAGATACCACCTGTCCGGGGGAATCACTCCACTGTCAGTGGAACATCATAGTATTTACTGTGTGGTAAGCTACAACTCTTGGTTACCGTACCAGAATATTTCTATCCTGAACCTTCATTAAAATATAAAAACTTTGTACATTTTGCAACAATTATGATTCAAGTTATTTCAACTTATATCAATCACTCTTGTTGGCCGGGATGTTAGTGGGCATCAGAGGTCTTAATGTGGAAGGAAACTGGAGTACCTGGAGAAAACCCAAGGTTTAGTGTAGGTGACCCCATACCTTTTCATGTCCCAACAGGGAATCCAACCCTAGCTGCCTCAGTGAAAGGCAAGTGCGCTATCCACTGCGCCACTCAACCACATGAACCTTCATGATATATCCAGCTAAGTGAGAAGTCAGTATTCTGTCCATTTGTCCGTAGTAAAAAACTTGTGTACAAGATGTCTGGTGGAATCAATCCACTTGGAAAGTAAGTTTAGGAAATGTTCATCGTCTTAATTCATTTACTCCTAAAGTCACATTTCAACCTTACCAAATCATAGGCTGGGCAAGTCTAGTTTAAGTATGTAGGGGTGGATGAGTTAAGATATATAGAAGTAAGAAAGATAAGCGAGACTAAACCATCCTCTGACTTGCTATCAGTGCCCTGTTTTAACTAACACCTGGGTCCTGTCTGCGCCCTGTCTGTTACAGTAATCCTGTCCTCACTCAGATTTATGGATATAAATATAAGATATAAAGATACTATTACATACACAGCTGTCTGCTGTCTCCATAATGTAGGCTTTTTACTTACTGTGGGATACAATGCTTTAACACTCATGTGACACAAGAATTTTTATTTGTACGCTTCTTGTTAAACTAATAAAGATGATAATAGATCTTGTACATTTCTGTACGTACAAATATGTTTTCAATCTGTTAATTGACAGTTGATGTCTAGAAATCTGACAGTTTATATACATTTAAATCACAGTCTTACAGGCGTTTTCTTTACATAACTAAGTGATTATACATCAAGTAGATTGTGATCTGTACGTTGCAAAAATGTACATATCATATACATTTTATCTAGTTCCTAATGAACTCTAGGGACATTCATGTATATTTCATTCAGATTTAATAAAACAAATTCTATAAGTTTATTATGTATGTACACATATGTTGTAGAATATAGAGCAGACTTCAGCAGTAATCCTTTATGTAATTCAATAATTAATTTTGAACAAATTGTGTTTAAAGGGAGATAACTCTATTTTGGAAAAATGGCCTGGTTTGATAGCTAGTAAACTGATTTAGAGAAAAAAAAGTTCTAATAATTTTGATCACTTAGATGTCTGATCCTAAGTTCTCAAATAGGAGGAGATAAGTTAGTGGTAAAATGCAGCTGGGAAATTCTTCATAAAAATTTGGCGGCTGGTAGCCAATTTAGATAGCTAGTTGATATGTAATGAAAATGATACTCTTAATAAAGTTTGTTTCTCATGGACAAATTATTGAGGCCTTCATATACTGTCCATGGTATTATTTAACTCATTCACCCCTGAAGACATGTTTGAACGCTGCCAATTCAAAGGTTGGAATAGTTTATAATGAAATTTCGGGGGTGAATGAGTTAACAACAATAACAGACACTTATAGAGGTGTTGCATCACAACTGCACGTTACATATCCTCGTGTTACATACCCTCGGAGATGTATGTTTGACCTCTGACCTGCAGACCTATACAACACAGCGGAAGCTTAATGAGGGACTTCCTGTCATTTTCCTCACAGGTTGGACACCACTCAAGTGCTGTAAACATTCTAAAAGTGGCACTTGTTATTTTGTCACGTAAAGTTCATAAACTGACACTACCAGTGATGTTGCTTTCAATCACCTTACAATACTTCTAAGGTTGTCATCATGTTTCTTGAAAGATTTGGTTTGTTTGGTTTGTTTATGTTTTAAGTCATGGGCATTTAAGGACGTGCCAGGTTTTGTTGGTGGAGGAAAGCCGGAGTTCCCAGAAAAAAAAAACCCACCGACCTATGACCAGTACGTTGTGAGTGCCCCACCTAAGCCTCGAACCCGCGACCCAGTGGCGGAGTTCTTGAAAGAACACTCATTACTATGTCATAAAGTTTCTAAAAAATACACCCATCAGTTTGACATAAAGTTTCCAAAAACACCATTCATTATGTTATCCTAAAGTTTCTTAAAACAACAATTTATTTTTTGTTGTAAAGTTTCTGTAAAAAATTGTTACTTTGTCATAAAGTTCCCTTAAAGCAATATATTTACTTTGTCATTAATTTAATAATAAAAAATCCACTTGTTACCTCATCGCAAAGTGTCTTAAATCAGCAAAATTGTGTCGGAAGATCTTAAAAGACACTGGCAATATTGCATGAAGCTTTGCTAATACATATAACACTTACAAACTGGTCCCATGCTATTCTGTAATAGATATATTGCTGTACAGTTGACATGAGGCATTCAATGTGTCTCTACTTTTTTTTCTTCTGAAAAATAAATAACAATTCATTGTGTATCATGAAACAAAAGTGCCCCTCCTTCTCTAAATAATTGCATTTATAAAGAAAAAATAAGACTTGAATGAATTTCATCTCTTGAATGTCCAATTTTAAGTTTCAAGAATGCATCTATAGAAATCTCTACAAAATCTACATCAATCTGAAATGATAACCCTTTATTGTGTAGGGTGATCGCCGAAGAACCACCTGGTAGATTTGTTGGAATTGAGACCTGAGGTAACACATTAATACCTGTGTTTTTGTATATCATGTTTCACCGTCGGTGACAAAAAAAGTGGTGTTACCTTTCAATTAAAAACAGATACATTTAAACTTGACATTGTCGTGCAAAGTAGGTCTGTTTCGCGAGATATCAAATTATAATCAATCTTAACGTTCTATACCTTGTTAATGAGGTCATAGTCCTCAAGGTCATTTAATATGACAAAGGGTCAATATTCTTGAGGCCACTCCCCTAGGGGCTGGAATGATAAAATAATACAGGACTATTTTGATGTAAACGGTAAAGGGTATAATTTTTATCTGAGGCCTTACCAATTCACCGCAAATATGTCTCAAAAATGGCAAAAACTCTGCAGTGAACTTAAAGGTCCTGAGCTATAAGAAAGGTATTTTAAGAGAACTAATAAAATCTGATAATAATGCTATTAAAAAAGTGAAATAATAAATTCCATAGCTTACTTCAATATTCCTGAGATAGGCTGAATGAAGGCAATGCTTCAAACATTGCTGATAAATTTAAAAGAATAAATACAATCTTGAAAAAAATACTGCTATGAAAACAGGGTTGTATATGTTATTTAGAGGTGTCTGTAATACATGGTCAACCATCACAAGGATTATTACGGTACATGGTCAACCATCAGAATGTTTATGGTACATGGTCAATCATTAAAAGGATTATTACGGTATATGGTCAGCTATCAGAATGTTTATGGTCAAATGAGATTATTACAGTAAATGGTAAACTATCAGAATGTTTTTGGTACATGGTAAACCATTACAAGGATGATTACGGTACATGGTCACCATTAAAAGAATTATTACGGTACATGGTCACCATTACAAGGATGATTACGGTACATATGGTCAACTATTGCAAGGATTATTACAGTACATGGTCAGCTATCAGGGTATTTATGGTACATGGTCACCATTAAAAGGATTATTACAGTACATGGTAAACTATCAGAATGTTTATGGTACATATGGTCAACTATTGCAAGGATTATTACAGTACATGGTCAGCTATCAGAGTATTTATGGTACATGGTCACCATTAAAAGGATTATTACAGGACATGGTCAGCTATCAGGGTATTTATGGTACATGGTCACAATTAAAAGGATTATTACAGTACATGGTCAGCTATCAGGGTATGTATGGTACATGGTCACCATTAAAAGGATTATTACAGTACATGGTCAACTAAAAGGTTATTTATGGTACGTCTGGTCACGAACAGAGATTACCATTAACATATTAGGAGATATTTGAATTGTTTCATAAGCGACCAACAATAACAAAAATAGAAACAGGATTGAAGGGATGTAAGAATCGGTGTATATATATATATATCTGCAGATAGAGAGAGGAGCGTGATATATATAGACACACATACATAGCTACATGTATCAGAGGGGGCGATGCTGGTCTTTGAACATGTCGGTAGACTAAGATAGCACACCACCGGACCCTGTGGCTGCCACTTTCTGTGGTATATATCAGGCTTGGAGTAGCTCCAGAGAGACTGTGTATATACTATATCATACCACTGGGCCACTGACTGATCTCAAAAATGCTCAAGTTTGTCAAGAAATCTCCCAAGTTACCACGCAAGGAAGAAATTAAGTATTTTTATTATTTTATTTTGTTTGAAAAAAAAATCGCTGTGAGAATTTCTGGTTTGTTTTTTGGAATGCTAATGTTGATGTGTTTTGATGTTTCTGAGTTAGCCTTCCTTATCATGGGAACAGCATGGACGACTTTCTTGTGTTAAACCGGTATATCATCAGTGTGCCAATGTTCATGGAGTCAGTATTTACATACAGTATATATATAATATACTGACGTGGATATCCCATGATGTAAATTGATCTACTTATATACCAAGTGAATATTGTGTCTGTGATATATATTAGGAAAATACACTTGTCTTGTCTTTTAAGAAATTCATATTCCAAAGAGTATCTTTGGTAGTTTCCTACTTTAAGTAAAATACAGTCAAACCTTCATTAAGAGATCACATTTGGGAAGTCCAAAAAGTTATTTTCTTTTTGCAGAAAAAATGCTCATTTTATTATCTTTAGTTTATGACCATGAGTAATATTATATAACTGGCCATAATACTGTGTATACCGGGGACTTTTCGCCAGATCAAACTTTCACCTTTCGCAGGTGAAATCCATATTTGCCAAATGTTAATTTTTGCCCGTCACATTTAATTACTTTTCATATTATGCTGTGTACTAGCATTCACTGTAGTAATAAATTCAAACTCATTATCGAGGGCGATAAAAAGGCAAAATCTGATCTGCAGCTAACATTTCTCTATGTACAGTACTACTGACACTTTTGAGTCGGCTACATGGGCTCATTTTGAGCTTGGTTAACCTTGGCTCACAATGAGTACTTCGCTCAAACTCAGCAAAAGTTCAAACTGTTGGAGACATGGTGCCTCAGCTGGCTCATTGGAAACCCATTTGCCAGATATCATCTGGAATAAGTAAAAAAGAACACCAATAATTGCAAGTAACTGTCGAATGCAAGATGGCATATTGCTTACTAATACATATGCTAGTGCAATAAACTGTACAGGTATAAGATATGGTTGGAATTGGTGTGTAACTGTGTCTGAATGTGTTTCCTATAACGGGGTCCTGTCGTTCTGTCTTTGTAGGAAGTGTGTTTTTGTAATATCTAGTTTATGTACTGTTAACTACATGTATTACCCACGTATGATATACGGAGCCTTTGTTTTTTTACTGTCATCACTGTGATTAACAATAGGTAACTTGACATATGCCGTAGTTAGACGTCTATACTTTTTGCTTGGAAGGCCAAAGGATTTGTTGAATAGGTTTTATGCTATTCCGAGTCAATGTAACTACCCCGTAGTCTAAAAATTGCCTTCAGGAAAAATTTCATGAAAAAAGGGCAATTGACAGTAGGGGACATTAAGTAACTACTGCCACAAAGACATGTTGAAAGTTTTAGCAAAATTTTGACAGTTATTATGCAATATATCTGTGTTTTAACTCATTCACCCCTGAAATTTCATAATGAACTATTCCAACCTTTGAATTGGAGGAGTTCAAATGTGTCTTCAGGGGTGAATGAGTTAAACACTTATGTTAAAAGAATATTTTTATTTTGTTATCTATCTAACGATATCATGATATTAACATATATATTTTGTAAGTCCAAAGAACTAGTCCTTGCTGATCTATTTTGTAAGTCCAAAGAACTAGTCCTTGATGAGATTTACTGGTCACAGACTAGAGGACAAGTGTTTATTCAAACTCTGTGTGCAAAGTACACCTGGTTCATGTTTTCGTGTTTTTCTGTCTTTACAGATGCATTACTGGCGGACCTCCAGTCCACGACTGCACAGATAAATCAGTATCAACATCAATCGCCCGCACCCCGAACGCAGTCTCCGCCTGCACAACAACTAGAGCAACGACAACAGTACCAACAACAACAACAACAACAGCAACAAGAACATTATAACCACCAGCCACCGCAACACCTTCAGCGCCAGTACAGTGACCAACAGAACTGTCACGACGGGGCATATGATCACCAACAGATCACAAACTCCAACTCGTACGAGCATCGTCAAGTGCCGCAATCACTAGGGTACAATAATCGACAGTTACCCCAGTCACCGGGATATGATAATCGCCAAGTGCAACAATCTCCGGGATACGATAATCGCCAAGTGCAACAGTCAGTAGGTTACGATAATCGCCAGGTGCAACAGTCTCCTGGATACGATAATCGCCAAGTGCAACAATCCCCGGGATACGATAATCGTCAGGTGCAACATTCGTCGGGATACGATAATCGTCAGGTGCAACATTCGCCGGGCTACGAACAACAGCAGTTTGTTCAAAGGCAGCACAGTTATCAGAGCCAGAGTAGTCATCACTCTGCGGGACACCGGAGCGAGACCCCACCCCCTCTCCCTCCACCCCCTCCCCAGGAGGTCCTCGACAGCATACCCCCACCCCGTCAGTTTGATGAGGTGAGTATACTTGGTAATTTTCATGCAGTTCACCTTTTACCTTTTTCATCCTCTGTTTGAAGGGCAAATTGCAGTGTATGATTATCAGGATTGCACCAGCACATGCATTGGTTAAGGCTATGAATATAGCTATGCATTACAGAAAGTTCACGAACAAAATCTGTGTCTTGATGATAAAACATTGGTTGTCACAACTTGAATGGAATCAGATACGACAGCAACAGAATTGAAAATTCATTAGTTTGAACTGGAAGGATATTTTGTGCATAGAATTCAGCTGGTTTTCCATATGGTGCTGACACTAGATTATGTATCACCATTCGGTATGGTTGGAACGTCTGTCGGGGCTATAACGTGGTGCAGGTGGACACACAATCAACCCAGTGTTGGACAGATTCCTCATGCATTCTACACGGCAATGTGACATTCCAATCAAGTGCAGCACTTACACCACATCCGTGATCAGAAATTCTCACACAATCATTGTGTATGCATGTGTGTGTGTATATGTGTAATGCTAATCTGGACTAAGGACTTTCTAACAGGAAATCCCTCGTTGTAGTTCTAGTACTTTCTGCATAGTACATTGTAACAAAAACACAGTTTCATTTCATCTGTGGGCAAAACAGATTTTGCTTTCCTAGAATCTTTTAGACAGAAATAAAGCCAGGAGGATATGGTACGTTTCAGCCCTGTATGTAGTTTCCAGTGAGATAATTAAAGCCGACAGAATATACATGTTCAGTTCAAACCTGGATCCCATTTACAAACTTACTGTACATTAAAAAACAAATGAAAAAGAAAGATATTATTAGCTTCAACTCCGAAAATAAACATCTTTGAATAGAAATCCACTCATAATTGTACAGGCACGTTGTTCAGGCTTACAAATAGTTCTCAGTGTGTCTGTCAGCTCGGCGTGTTTGGTGTGCTACAAAAACTTGTTTTTCATTAACAATAGGCGCGCTGTCTTGTTGTTGGTAGTAAGTGACTCGGTGAAGGTTAGGCAGCTTCATCAACAGGAGCATGTTAGGGAAATCATTGTCTGTCTGTCTGTCTGTCTGCCTGTCAAAACATTGGCATCCGGGGTTTTCACAAACGCCTAAATAACATGTAACGATTGATTGGCTTAAACTTTCAGTGTATCTTCATTTAGATAAGAATGTCTAATTTTGGTACGTTAAATAGTAAGCTTGGCATGTATTTTTTAAACAGTAATAGATTGGTGGTCTTTATGGATGGTTTGACTGTAGGTATAAAGAGGTGGTCTCTGAGGCAGGTTTGACTGTAATAATAGACAGGTGGTCTCTAAGGTAGGTTTGACTGTAGTTATAGACAGGTGGTCTCTAAGGTAGGTTTGACTATAGTTATATAGACAGGTGGTCTCTAAGGCAGGTTCGAATAGTTATTGACAGGTGGTCTCTAAGATGGGTTTGACTATAGTTATTGACAGGTGGTCTCTAAGGCAGGTTTGACTGTAGTTATAGACAGGTGGTCTCTGAGGCAGGTTTAACTATAGTTATAGACAGGTGGTCTCTAAGACAGGTTTGACTGTAGTTATAGACAGGTGGTCTCTAAGGCAGGTTTGACTGTAGTTATAGACAGGTGGTCTCTAAGGCAGGTTTGACTGTAGTTATAGACAGGTGGTCTCTAAGGCAGGTTTAACTATAGTTATAGACAGGTGGTCTCTAAGGCAGGTTTAACTATAGTTATAGACAGTTGGTCTCTAAGGTAGGTTTGACTGTAGTTACAGACAGGTGCTCTCTAAGGCAGGTTTGACTATTTAAAGTTGTATCTAAAGACAGGTGGTAGCTATAGACAGGGAGACAGGATTGAGCATAGGGTTATAGACAGTTGGTCTTTAAGATGTATTTTACTGAAGTTGTCATCCTAATATGCCCCCCAGGGTCCCCTCTCAATCTACCCATCCCCTTTAAATCTGTCCATCTCCTTCTAAATATGCCCCTCCTCTTTTTGATATGCCCCTCTCCTTCTAAATCAGCCCCTCCTTCTAAATCAGCCCCTTTCCTCTAAATCAGTCACTGGTCATTCAACTATATTCTATGCGGTGTATTTGTATGTAAGAGGTAAAGGGCAAACTTAATTCGAGAGATGTGGTAGTTGTCCAAACTGATAAAGAAATGATTTCTTCATCAGAGATTTCTCTTTCTGTGTGTACCTGTCGTGTGATAAGAGAGCAGATTGCTTTATTACAGAAATATGGTACTTGTCTTTCAAGCTTAATAGTGCATGTTGTATTTTCTCAGATAAAACAGTTTTCTGCTTCAGGAAGGATGGCAATTTGCCTGGTTTTAGAGATAGCGAGATTGGGTAGTGGATATATATAGAGTTAGTGAAGTATAGAGAGAAATAGGGGAGCAAGAGGTTTGTTAAGTATACCAAGTCCCTATATACCTGGTAATATACAAGACCTGATTAGTGATTACACAATATGGAAGGTAACTCACGTTTAAGATTTCCTGCTCAATTTGAAAATCTGTGTTGATAAAAATATTGTTTCATCAGTAGAGCTAGTGATGGAGTTGATTTTATTGTATTTAATACAAGACCAAAGAATGTATATAATCAACGGTAATTGGTACAAAATTAACTTACCACAAATAAACCAGTGGCTATAAGTTAATTCCGTCGTATCAGACACTTTATATCCGACACAAGACCAGAAATTAGATCACTTACACGTAACTAACATTTAGCCATCAAGTGTAATGGATTGCTGGAGTAAATTGTTTTGTATCCGACACAAGACCAGAAATTAGATCACTTACATGTAACTAACATTTAGCCATCAACTGTAATGGATTGCTGGAGTAAATTGTTTTGTATCCGTTTTGTAACAGACACAAGACTGCAGGAGAATGGTACCATAAACTTTATTATGACACTTTTATTTTCTAAACTACTTAACGTTGATCTCAGCAGTATTGATTTATAACATAACATAACATTTCACCTATGTCTGGAATGACTACGAAATGAGTTGCAATAATACATCATGCTTGTTGACGTAGGCATGAAAGAATTTATCGCCATTTTTTTTTTTTTATGAAATCTGTAAAAATGTTAAAAAATAAAAAAATAAAGTGTTGCCCAATAACCGTCAAGTCAACTATCGACTCAGTATTTGGGTATACTCATGATTGGTCTTTATACAAGTCCTATTAGTCATTACTTTAATTGTGTTGGCGTGTTACGCAAATATTTTGATAGTTTTGACTCAGTAGCTGAAGAATTTGTGATCAATAAAACTGTAGTGCTATTTCTATTGCTGGTATATTAGGCAGAGAATCTGACTTCGGGATATATACCTGTAGACTAGCTGTTGTACTTCAGGTTGGTGTCTGTTACCTCGTGTCGGAATCGTAAACTATAAATGTTTTATTTTGTTTCGTTTGTTTGTGCTTTAATTACGTCCTATTAACAGCTAGGGTCATTTAAGGACGTGCCAGGTTTTTGGTGGTGGAGGAAAGCAGTTCCCGGAGAAAAACCACCGACCTACGGCCAGTACCTGGCGACAACTATATATGACTTCAGTGTTCAAGTCAATTAATATGTGATTAATTTATTACAAGATTTCAATATTTAACTCATTTACCCTTAAATGTGTAAACTGGACTTGCCCAGTACCTGATTTGGTAAGGTTCAAATGTGACTTAAGGGGTGTATGAGCGAAGCTTTTAGGTCTTGTGTCTGATGAGAGATGTTTGTGATCTCTATTATGAAGACCAGACAATAAAGGCAGGAATGTTTCCCAAACTGAAAAAGACACTTAAAGATGAATTGTGTTTTATGTACCAGGTAGCAGTTTTAATTTATCATGTTCAAAAATAAATTTGAGGATTTTCTGTTTTGATTGTATTTCTAGCCACTCTATGAGGGTCAGAGTGTGACGGTGATCCGCGATCAGACGCCAAGCTCGGGTACCTCCCGAAGTTCAGACCCATATTTCGACAACAAATCTCTGGCGTCACCTCCTGCACCGAAACAAATGTCGACATTAACCAACAACCTGTCCGAGCTGGACCAGCTCCTGCAGGACCTCAATTCGGCCCAGTTTATGGCTGAAGTGGACAAACGCAATGTCTGTAAGTATCTGATAACAAACTCAATGCCTACAACATATTTGATGTCAAACTCAATGTCTACAATACATTTGATGACAAACTCAATATCTGCAACATATCGAATGAAAAACTCAATATTTGCAACATTTACGATGACAATCTCAATGTTTGAATATGTCATATTACAGCAAACTCAATGTCTGCATGTGATGACAAACTCATGATTAATGTCTACGTATCTGATTAAACCTCGGTTTAATAATGTCTACATGTTTGGTAAAAAACTTACTGTGTATGTATCTGATGACGAACTCAATGTCTACATGTCTAATGACAAACTCAATGTCTACATGTGATGACAAACTCATGATTAATGTCTACGTATCTGATTAAACCTCGGTTTAATAATGTCTACATGTTTGGTAAAAAACTTACTGTGTATGTATCTGATGACAAACTTAATGTCTGTATGTGATGACAAACTCAATGTCTACATGTCTGATGACAAACTCAATGTCTACATGTCTGATGACAAACTCATTGTCTACATGTTTGATGACAAACTCAATGTATACATGTCTGATGACAAACTCAGTGTCTGTATTTGATGTCAGACTCAATGTCTACAATATATTTGATGACAAACTCAATTTATACTGCCTACATTTCTGGTATCAAAACTTATTGTGATGACAAACTCAATGTCTGATAGCTTACTAAATACAGAAGAATAAGTAGATATACAACGCTTATCATGAATTTCATTTTATTTCCAGCGAATCAACATATTGTAAATGGAGGAGGAGGAGGAAACGGGGGAAATGGGGGCAAGGCCCGACCACCCCCACCTGTGGCCCCGAAACCAGCCCGTAACGAGAATAGAAACACTGTTGATAACCTTTTGGACCAATTAGAGAGTGCCCTGCCTGAGAGGGCCAATAGCTACAAGGGGTAGGTATACAATTTGTAACAGCATTGCCATAGATAGTTAGCAACTGCTGGGGGTATAGGTACAGAACAAATGACAGAATTGCCATAGATAGGCAGCAATACCTGGGGGTAGGTACAATAAATGTAACAGCTTTGCCATAGATAGGCAGCAGCTACATACAGAGGGGTAGGTACAGAATTTGTAACAGTATTGCCATAGATAGGCAGCAATTACAGGGGGTGGGTTCAGAACATGTAACAGCATTACCAAAGCAGCAACTATGGAGGTATGTCAGAATATGTAACAGCATTGTCATTGAGGATTAACAACTAGAGCGGGTATGCAGTGAATTATGTAAAAGCATTGTTAAAGATGGTCGGCAAATACAGGGGGTAGTTACAGAATATTCTACAGCCTTGTCAAAGAGTACCTGCAACTACAGGGGGTATGTGCAGAATACATAACAGCCTTGTCATAGAGGGAAAACTACTAGAGGGGGTAGGTACAGAAAATATAACAACAGCTTTGTCTTATTTGACCAGCAGCTACAGACATAGAGTATGTAACGGCTTTATCATAGAGGGCTAGAAACAGGCCTTACAAATCAGACTTACATCATACACAGTCAACAAAGCACTGCAAGAATAATACACTTAAGTACTGGCGCAAGAACTTAGAGAGATATAACCTAGAGGTCATATTTCTTCTAACCTTTGTAGTGTCATCATGTTAAAATACTAGCCTCTTACTACTGACTCGGCTTGGGAAATTTTCTCTTCAGCTGATTGGATAGAGCAGGAGACCACTGAATCGTAAACCATAGGTCTCAGGTTCGACTCCTAGCTGAGACAATGAAAAATAAGGATGTCTGTTACATAGTTGCCCAGGTGAGGACCTGGGAAATATTGACCAAAATGCTCTGCAATACTTTCACAAAAATCACCCTTGGGAAAACTTGAGACAAGTTCTTTCCTGGAGGAGGAGTATGTCACCCTGGTAAAATACTAGCTGTTTCAATTATTGGTAGAGAATCGGACTGGTAAGCCAGAGGTCCCTAATTTAACCACTTACATAGGCATTGCATTAAAAAAAGATCTCTAGCTATTCTTTATAAGAACGACACTGTGATATATAATTGTGATTTGTTGTGATCGACAGCCCTGAGCCGGGAGACAGCGATAACTACGAGTACACCCCAGACCAGCAGCAGACGGCCCAAACCCACACGGTGAACAACGTACAATCACATCAAGTCAACAGCATACAACGCTGCAACCAAAGCAACATGGTGGCCACCCCACAACAGTTACCTCCCCCTTCCACGGCCACCAGGGAGCTGGATGACCTCATGGCCACATTGTCAGAGTTCAAGGTAAGGTCACTCTACAGGCTTACATGTCTTCAAAAAATTACATTGTCTTCAATATAGAAATATCGGTATCAAATTTGTTTGAGTTGAAATAAAAGGGATGCTTTATTACATGTATTTTAATTATGGTGAAAAGATTTGTCATAAGTTTTCACAAACTGATACATATATGTGTAGAATGAAAGATATTATAAGACTTCCAATCGTTCATTTAAAACAAACTTTTCAGCTTCATACCTCGTTAAATATGCAATGTGTGCTCAGAAACTGAAACAGACATCCCTTCTGTAAGCTTAGAAATCCGGGATGCTTCCTCTTGCTTTCCTTCCTTGATAGCTATCTGTACTTAGAAACAAGTTTCCTCAAATGATTAAAACCAGCGACATTTGATAAACGAATGTGGTTTGTGTGATTGCAGGTATCTAATACCCAGCAGAGACAACAGCAGATGTCGATGCCTCACGCCCGCTCACCCTCGCCTCACAGCGAGCCTTCCTACGCCCGGCCGCAGAAAAGCCGGAACGCCTCCCAGGGATCGGCACCACCTACTCCCGCCCCCCAGCCAACGGGCTATGGAGGACAGCTCGAGAGCATGCTCGGTGACCTAGAGAGTGACATGAACAGACAGGGGGTCAGTACGACCTCCAAGGGAACGTGCGGGGCCTGTAACCAACAGGTGGTAGGACAGGTGAGTACAGGGTCAATATTCATGAAAGCGTTTTAACCCTCAAGCTAGGATTCTGTGCTCAAACCTCAAACTTTCTTGTAATCGGCTTAAATTGTGTGCCGTGATCAAAAAGTTAAATGTAAGCCTTGAAAATGGTATTTGGCTTTACATCTTTTGAAAAATTATTCCAAATCACTGAATATATATATAATGTGAATTATTAATTTTTCACCGCAACAAGAAATTGGGCTTGAGCACAGAATCTGGACTAGGGATATAAAGGGTATAGCTGTTCTGTTGTCATTTCTGGACTAGGGATATAAAGGGTANAAAGGGTATGACTGTTCTGTTGTCATTTCTGGACTAGGGATACAAAGGGTATGACTGTTCTGTTGTCATTTCTGGACTAGGGATACAAAGGGTATGACTGTTCTGTTGTCATTTCTGGACTAGGGATACAAAGGGTAGAGCTATTCTGTTGTCATTTCTGGACTAGGGATACAAAGGGTATAGCTGTTCTGTTGTCATTTCTGGACTAGGAATGCAAAGGGTATGACTGTTCTGTTGTCATTTCTGGACTAGGGATATA
>NW_018404023.1:648159-648642 GCF_002113885.1 Mizuhopecten yessoensis
ATGTCATTTCTGAACTAGGGATACAAAGGGTATATCTGTTCTGATGTCATTTCTGGACTAGGGATACAAAGGGTATATCTGTTCTGTTGTCATATCTGCAGATCCACTTTGATTTAAACACAAATTTTGTGTTTGCATGTGAATTAAACACTTACATTGTGTTTGGTAACGTCTAACGGTCCTGAAGAAAGCCCACTGGTCACGTAAAACTGGTAGACATTACCAAATAAACAAAACCCAATTTATTCCAAGCTTGTTTCAATTGACGTTTATTCTTAAATTTTCTCTATTTCTCCATCACCCTGCATTCTGAGTGGTATCCAAGTAATTAGGGGCAACAAAACCAACCAAATCTAAATAAGAGAAACGATGTTGTCTCTGTGCCTGGAACCTGTTTATAGAAATGCATGCCTGAATTTCTGTCCTGATGACGGTAACATATTTTGTAGGTGATAACAGTTGTCCTGGTGATGTATGTCTGTT
>NW_018404023.1:653901-668221 GCF_002113885.1 Mizuhopecten yessoensis
GGCGCTGGGGAAGGTCTGGCATATAGAACACTTTATCTGCTCCCACTGTAACCTGCCCCTGGGAACAAAGAACTTCTACGAGAGAGACGGCGGTGCTTACTGTGAGGAGGATTACCATCGCCTGTTTGCCCCCAAATGTGCCTACTGTAACGGCCCCATTGTAGATGTGAGTATAGTCATTCATGGGTGAATAATTTCATATTTAGAATTCTAGCCTGCCGGTTGATTTTGATTTTTTTTACTTGCTCAACCTATTTGTTGATAGTAAATTGAAATGTACATATTGAAAATTTTAATGAGCCCCGTTATAAAATCTACAGCACCAGGCATTCGCCGAACCAATGAATTTGTACACTCCTGGTCATTGTAATTACATTTTCAAATTTAATGATAGACCAATAGCCGGTGAGCACAAAAAACACTGTGGGTCTACAGTAACTCGCTACCTTGAAGATAAGAGTGTCTATAACTACACAAATGGTAGCTGGTCTATGAAAATTTCTGTCTAAAAGCAATCTGAAATCTCAAACCTCCATTGTCTGGTGTTTAACATATTAAATTTGACGACTGTTAATTTGAAGACTTTAATGGCCCTGATTGTGTGTGTGAGTACGTACTACAGTCACTGTTACAGTCCTAGCATAGATGCAAGTATGATCACTAAGAGCCGAATTGTAGATAACTGTTTGTAACAGCTGTTGAACTTTGCTACATTGCTATATATTTAAAGACAACCATGTTAATGATTAACTTAACAACTGAAGATAACACTGGTGAAATTGTTACAGAAATGTGTGACGGCCATTGGTAAGACCTGGCACCCGGAACATTTCTTCTGTGCTCAGTGTGGACGGCCATTTGGGGAAGAGGGTTTCCACGAAAAAGACAACAATGCTTACTGCAGGTAAGTGGGACTGTGATTGTTATCAGCATGTTTGATATATATAGGATCTTAAATGAGTTTTCATTTCATGAGATTTTATGAAACGAGTCTTAAGAGTTTTTATATTTGCGAGCCTTGGCGAGCAAAAATTAAAACTTCGAGACAAGTTTCATAAAAGCTCATATGAAATGAAAAAAATTTAAGGTACTTTTTATCACATAATTCAGAAAACTTACATTTTGACAGGATTTAAAGCCAAAATGTAGAGTGCTTAATCAAACGTTGACAGCCATTTTGTTGCGCCATTCACAATTTATGACATCACATCATTGTCCATATTATGACTTCACAATCGATTTCTGACTGGCACAGCCAATGAAAAACGCTCCAGGGTATATTACACTAGTGACATATGTAAAAATATTACACGGGCGAATTCACTGGATAACAGGCGGATTATGTGATAAATAAAGAGATTTATTGTAATGTTAAGATGATATTAGAACGAAAAATTCAATGGCTTAACAGATTTCCATCTGATCGAAATTTGACTCTGATGCATAACTAGACTATACTAGACTAGTCTTGTATGTACAGGCAAGTGATGTTTGCAAAAATATGGATATGTAATATCTGTATTCGCCCAGCGCTAATTTCGCCCTTCAAATCTGATAACTATGTTTATAATGTTGTTTTCAAATGTTTGCTCTAAAGATCAATTTTCTTTCATTACGGAGGGCAAAAAAAGCCTAAAAGTTAACCTGCCGCGAAAATTTCCCATTTGTTTAGGTGGTCTGTTAATACAATTTTATATTGTAATTTATAAATATTACGATGTTGGGTGTTACAGACAAGACTACCTGGAGATGTTTGCCCCTCGGTGTGGAGGGTGCGGAAACCCCATCCTGGACAACTATATCTCCGCCCTCAGTCGACACTGGCACCCAGAGTGCTTTGTATGCAGGGTAAGTAAACATTATCATACGTCTTGGTTTACTCTGTATGTCTTCTGTACAAAATCGAGTGTTAATCACAATATTGATCTTACATTTCTCTATTTTTCACATTTTCAAGTCCGCAACTTTGCAATTTTGACTTTATACACAATGTATGTATTGAAGGTGCTGCAGCATTTCAAGATCGGCTGGTCCCTTTGTCAAGCTATATGTAACTTGAACCTCGACAAAGGGACCAGCTGTCGGTCTTGAAACGCTGCGACATGTTTATTACGTACATTGTTTGTGTATAAAGTAAAACTTTGATATTACATATTTCCAAACTGATGAATGTTATATGTTATATTGTTGGCATTTATTTGAATAATCATAAAATAATCAGAATATTAAAGAAAACAATGGCCTTTGCATTTCATCAGTAGGTATTCATTGGAGGTGAAAAATCATGTTCCAACAGTTGTGCTAAAAAAGGGCAGTATAACAAGAAAATCTCTCCGAAATGACAGTCGAAACATGGCTATTCACAAACTTTGATTTCTTTTATTCATTCCTTCTGGCAGTGCATAAAACCATGGGCCTGTTTGTTTATGCGGACCAACCGGTTTGTCTGTTTTTAAATGTTCTGGTATAAATTTTGACAGACCTACAAATGTTTATGCAGGCCTTGCAAGGCTTGGTCAAGGCTTGCCTGAAAGCAGTATCAAATTTCTAGGTCCGACTTTACTTCATAAATGAACAACTCTGGTCCAACCGGTGTGGATCGTGACTCATGTGCTGCTGGTAAAGGGAAATAACTCTTGTACAGTAAAACTAGGATCATTTAGTTACTGTATTTCACTTTTTTGCAGGAATGTCACATGTCGTTCGGAGGGCGTAGTTTCTTTGACCATGAGGGTCAGCCCTACTGCGAGACTCACTACCACCTAAAGCGGGGGTCACTCTGTGCCAGCTGTCAGAAGCCCATCACCGGCCGTTGTATCACGGCCATGTTCAAGAAATTTCACCCGGAGCATTTCGTGTGTGCTTTCTGTTTAAAACAGCTCAACAAGGGGACATTCAAGGAGCAGAACGACAAACCCTATTGTCATCCATGTTTTGTTAAGCTTTTTGGTTGATTTTGTTAGTTGGAAAGTATTGATAATTAATACAATGTACTTTAAACCAGAGGTATTTAATTTTTTTACTTTAAATTCTATGAGTGGTTTGAGAACTACACCCGTAGTGGTTATCTACTGGTCTTCCAGCACTTTCTCCGTACTGTTTATGAAGAAAGCTGCTACAGTTACTTCTGCCTGAAGTTACATCTACTGCTGGGCGTAAGTAAGTCCTGAGTCCATACCACTCGGACCCTATGGTTCGAGTCATGTCAACCCGGAGTCATGTGTTGTGTTGTGTCCACTGCTGGGTCAACTGCCCTGTGTCATCTCTTCTGCTGGACCATCAACCCGGAGTCGTGTCCGCTCTGTCTTTGAGTTATGTTCACGGCTGGGTCCTCTAAACCGAAGTCAGGTCGACTTCTGAAAAGAGTAAGAACTAGTTGTTTTAACTTGACAACTGGGACAGGATTCCTCCAACACCAAGTTTCTTACCGGTATATCTTTCAGTTACCAAGAGCTGTTAATTTATAATGACCACATTATTTCTACGTTTATGTCTGCCGCAGTATTTTCTGGGTGTCTGATATATATTTTTATGGAATCATTGTGCAATTAACTTGCATATGTACTTTAAATTAGCTACACATTTTTGTTATTTCGTCAGAAGTAAATAGAAGTTGCAAGAGTATACTGGTAGAGGAGCGTCAGTAATGATTTGTTAAACAAAAGCTGATGTAGCTACTGAATTTTGTAACTATGCAGCATAACATGGTGTAAGGTGATGGAAAGCCGACTTTGAACATTTGATTTGATTGGGCAAGATCGATCTCACCTGGTGGTTTGTTATTGTTTCTGAAAAATCATTGCTGGTTTACTAATTTTAATTATTGTTAAACACATTTAGAGCATTATGATTTGTTTTTTCTTTTTTTTCTGTGCTATAGTCTTGCATGTGAAAGATCAGCCTTGTCTCCCCTGCCAGCCTACCTGGACTGTCCCATATCATTGATTGAGACAGTCCATGTTGGTATCTTAGGGGTAGCAGAGTTCATCTGATATTATTATATATTTTTATGTGATAATTTATTTCAATAGGTGAAAATAATTACTTTCTGTAACTCTTATGATTATATTGTTGAAGATATGTTGTAATGCTGATGAAATATTTGTTGGTAGCTGGCATATTTTTTTATCTTGTGGGTCAACTTCAAAATGACTCATAAAGAAAAAACGGGATACAATGTTGTTTTCAAATTGCCTGTAAGCCGAATGCTATACAAGAGTTCAACATATCTAAAGACACTATTTCCAGTAATGGGCAACAAATGCTAGCACTCTTGTTTCCAAAATATTGTCTAGTTTTATCAAAAATTTCTTCTTTCACTGATAATTATTTTTTTGAGAAAATTCACTTTGTATGGTGTATTTGATTTTGCGCGTTTCTCATTACAATCGAGCACAATTTTGTTTTGTTGTGAATACATTTACATCACTGACACAAACCACCGACATCTCATGTTTGACATTGTGTGGTTTCTGGTCATGTTCGTCTGTGCCTTGGTTTTTTAACATTTAAGTTCTCAGGTTGACAATGGAATCCATGCTGTTATCGTAGATCAATGAAATGTTTATAAAACACAATAGTATGGTGTCAGAATTTGTTGATAATACAAAAAAGATCAATTTATATAACGATATTCTTTTCAAGAGATGAACGATAGCTTTAATTCAAGCATTATTTGTTAATATCTATATTTACGGGATAAAAATTCTCGTTTCTGTTACAATATCAACACCTGCTTTTCTTTGCAGGATAGAAGAAAAAAACTAATATTGATTCTTTTGTGCTGAATCGATATTACCCTGGTCAGAAAAAATCCTATATGTAAACTATCCCCCAGGTGTAACTATGTTGTCATGGTTACATTTCTCTAAAGTGTCACTTTGTGTTGCCATAGTAACCTAAAGTATCACTTTGAGTTGCCATGGTAACCTTCCTCCCATTTGTCACTTTTTGTTGCCATGGTGAACTTCTTTCCAAGTGCAAACTTCCTTTCCTTTGAAGAGATATAATAATCATGAACATTAAGATTTACTGAACATGTTTTTGATTGTAGAGAAATTTTATTTTCATAGAAAAAAACCACTTTCTGGGTAACAGTTAATGCTACAAGTGCAGGCCTTGATGTTAGGAAGGCGGGAAAAGAGGAAATATGCCTCAAGGAGGCATGAATATAGAAAGTATGCCCCGTAAAGTTTGGAAAATGGAGATACACCCCTTGTAGGTGTGGTAAATGAAGGTATGCCCCTTGCTGTGGGACTGGTTCCCCGTGTTAATGGCACTGGAGTATCACCACATACAATATACAATGCATTCATGCATGGATTTATATGGTATTGTAATATTTTAAACTTCTATGTGAAATGTATTTTTGTTACAATGTATTTGATAATACAATAAATTAAAAAAATAATGTAAAAAAAAAATGTATCACTTTCCAAAGACTAAGGTATATATCCTGGACGGAATTGTACTGTATGTACTTTTGTTGTATATATTATACTGTATAACACTAGACACATAACTATTACGTAAACAATTAAACCTTCGCTCTTTCTGTATACTCATCATGTGAGCCTTTCAGCAGAGCTGTTGCAATATGCTTCAAATAAATCACAAAATATATAACACAGCGTTGATTGTTTTTTTTGAACTACCTTATGATTCATGTTCTCAAGTTAATATACCTGTTGAGATTGACAGAAAATGACAGAGGTTCGTACATAATATAAGTCGCATTTTAGGAAAGAAAACTAATAACGCAGCACTACATTTATTTAAAAACACGGAAAACAGAAGAGTCAATGTCGCATTGAAGATTGTGGCAAAGGAAGAGGACCTTGGAATTGTAACAGCGAACAAATTCACGATGCGGTCACAAAGCCAAAAGAATGATGGGAACCATTTGAAAAATTTAAACATATTAAGATAACTGTTAACACAACTTTCTTTTTATATATTCATCTTGAATATGGGGCCTGCATATGGAACCCATATTTACAAACTTAGAAAATATACAGAGAAGAGCAACAAAACAAATACCGGGAATGGAAGATCTAAGCTACGAAAACAGACTGAGCATAGGAGACTAAAAGGGGATATGATACAAGCATAAAAGGGGACACAGTCTGTCACTGATAAAAGGAAGGAGTAGGCTGAACTTAAGAAAATCTTTCAGTGAGCGGATTGTAAACTATTGGAACTCTCCTTCAGATGCTGTCATTACATCGCCAACAATCAAATCATTTGAATCCCAATTGGATAAACACTGGGGGCAACCTTAATGTTTTTATAACCACAACAAAGGCAGTAACAAACTTGATCTGGATATATAGGCAAAAATGCCTTCCTCTATTATTATATTATTTCTGCGTCCATTAATTGTTATATTATTACTGCATCCAGTATTATATTATTAAGCTGGGAGACGATGTAATTACTTCCCCTTGTTGGAATTCATATTATTGCATGAAGATATGAAAGATATTGGGCAATGTCTTTATCTGAAATGTACATCCCCCAAACAAAACTCAAATAACTTAAAAAAATGTCAAGCACAAATGAATAAATCTTGAAAAGGATGAAGAGCGATTTTCGAATAAATAGAAGGATATATACAGAACACAATTTTAATTCATAAAGAAAAATATTTATAATTGAGTTTACAAATATTTTCAAGGATCCTCGTATCGCTTCCAAAACATTAACAAAGTGTTGGAAACTGTGTTTTTCAGCATGACTTTAGATTTGATAAATTATTTCTAAAAATAAAACTTTACCTTGTGGGGCTTTTATGAGAATTGATAACGACAAAATAAACAAAATATAATAAACAACAGTGTTTTGAGTGTAAAAAATCAGCGGGGCTAGATCGGGGTTCAAACCCTTGACTTCAGATTGATATACTATCGTTCTAACTGATTGAGCTACCTGGTCAACGTGAGTGTCCTGACCAAACTGTGTTACAGCTATATGCAAGCGGAGAAGTTAGGGGGAGGTAAGTGTACATAGAAAAACCACAGTGGAGTGGGACAGGGATTCTTAAGCATTCCAAGGGAGATAACCTGGAAATCTACTGAAAATGACTAGATGTAATTTAAAGTAAAACTGACTTTTGATAAGATGAAATATTATATTTTGAAATCAAGGAAACATATATTCTTGGTTTTCCTTGTATAGAATTTCTATTTCCGCTCTCTAGGGGTGAAGATAAAATATATAGCTGAACTGAAAATGCCGTGATTGTTACCAGACTTTGAAAACAATTGATCATGAACGGTACTGCTTTTGATAAGCAGATGATGTAATATTATAACATGCTTAGATGGCAGCGTAGAAGACATTCATTTCACCTAAAAAAGAATTATTTTATGGTCCGGAGAGAAAAACGAACCATTCCAGAGTTTAGAGGGAGACAGAAAATCTCAACTCCCTAGGGGGACATTCCTCAATACCCATCCTAATTGTTGAATGTAGTTCTACGTATATATGTATACGAAAGGCCGACTTTATAGTGCTATCTCGCTGAAATACCATACCGAAGGTATCTAGTACTGCATTCCACCCGGTCACATTATACCGACAGCGGTGAACATCCGTGTTAAGTTAGTTTTACATTGAATTTAATTTGCTATATTTTGCTAAAAGTGCAAATGCTACACCAACAAGGTGACATGTACTTCTCAATGCCTGCTTCAGATTAATATCACCAGACTTTTCATTATCATTAATCTTAAAAGTTTGACAGTATTAGGTAAATTTAAAATTTTCTAAATTTAAATTCCAATTTGATTTATAAAACAGTTTGAAAAACAAGTTAATATCATAACTCAAAATTGAATTGGCGATTTAAGATTTAAATTCTAAAAGTTTAAATGATATGTAAAGTGTTTTGAACAGACTGAATGACCTAGACCAATTTTGCCATAACTGCATCTTGCACTCCTTGATCCTGATCTGTTTGTTCCAGCATTCACAAATACCAAATAGAACCTGTGTATAAAGACACATTGTGTAATTCAACCTATTTGTTGGTGTTCCACATGGTGTCAAATAAGGCAGGTTTCACTGTACAGGCATATTTCACCACTCATTGTTTGTTTTTGAAAGTAAATATCATTGTAAACAAGAAATGGTATATTGGTAAATAAATCTTACATTTTTTTTTATATTAGTGCTTAACATCCGATTTTTCCACCATACTGGATCGCTGTGATCTTGATTTTCAGTCAGCACTGCAGAGTTACCTCCCTTTGCTGAGGGTGTATTCCCATACTCATTGGTAGTATTAAAAAGAGAAATGTTAAAGGTTAAAAGTAAAAATGAAGATTACCTCCCTTTGCTAACTATGTTGTTTTCTTTACAGTTCTACCAATGAACTATATTCTTCAGATCCTCTTTGATTTCAGATAGAAACTGTAAGCATACTTATTTAGAAAGTAATAAATACTTTATGTACATATGTAATAGCACATATATTAATGTGGACCCTCTCCAACTCATTTCTGCCAGGTTCAACATTAATATAATTCTTGTTTTATATTACATAATATATAATTTATTATTATTATTTCTACTTAAAAGTATGTTTACAGTTGCTTTCTTGCTGTTACAAGTTTTATATATCACAACAAAGACAAATAAATAAGGTTTCTCAGATTTATTTAGGAGCATATTTAAGGTGGCTCTTAACACAAGACTTAATAAGTTGTAAACTCTGAACTGTTCATATATATTTTCAGGAGAAAATTTAATTATATAGGCTATGACTGTTGTTCAAATCATTTGATAAATCAACAAAATCTATTGAAACAGAAAAACAATGAGGCATTTCTGAACATTAATTAACATTAAGGTTTAGAAAAAAACAAAAACATAATTGAACAATTATTTTCCATGGAGATGGGGGTAATGTATATAAATTAAAGCAAATATTTCATTCTTTGTTGAAAGTATCAGTGACATGTTGAACTACACAATAATATGTACTGTAACAATGTATTCAAAATAATCTGTATACAAACTGATGTCCAGAAAATCAAATATTGTTGCTGAAGGAGTCGCAAAGCTTTTTACATATACATGTAAGGTGTTTTAAAGCAAAAACGGGGAGCGATGGAATTAATAATTCAATGTTTGGTGGTGGAAAAAAACGGATTACACGGTAAAAAACCACCGAGCAGTATCTGATGTTTCTTATCGAGGTCATTGCATGATTGATATGACCTATGTAGGATAAATCTGGAGAAAAAATAACAAAAAACTTCATAAAGAAGCAGAATAAAAAAACTCAGTTTTTACAGTAATAATTTACAAACCTTTGTTACATTGATATGATATATAATGTTTGGTAGTGGAGAAAACCGGAGTACCCGGTGAAAAACCACCGAGCAGTATCTGATGTTTCTTATTGAGGTCATTGCATGTAAGATAAAAGCGGAGAAAAAATAACAAAAAACTCCATAAAGTAGCAGAGTAAAAAAAATCTCAGTTTTTACAGTAATAATTTACAAACCCTTGTTACATTGATATGATATATATTACACAATTGGAAATATTTTACCATTTTAAAAAAGTTTGTATGATTCCTTTGTAAAAGAATTGGTGTTGTTTAGTTGAAATATCTACATTTGGGATGTTTGTGTCCGAATCGAGACCGACAATGAAATTTTGTGTTTTACATCCTATTAACAGCTATGGGTATTTATGGATGGGCAATGTTTGGTGGTGGATAAAACCGGAGTACCCGGTGAAAAACCACCGAGCAGTATTTGATGTTTCTTATTGAGGTCATTGCATGTAAGATAAAAGCGGAGAAAAAATAACAAAAAACTCCATAAAGAAGCAGAGTAAAAAAAAATGGCTCAGTTTTCACAATAATCATTTCCAAACCTTTGTTACATTGATATGATATATATCACACAGTTCTGGAAGTATTTTGCCATTTTAAAAAGTTTGAATAATTCGTTTAGAAAAGAATTGGTGTTGTTTAATTGAAATATCTACATTTGGGATGTTTGTGTCCGAATCGAGACCGACAATGAAATTTTGTGTTTTACATCCTATTAACAGCTATGGGCATTTATGGATGGGCAATGTTTGGTGGTGGATAAAACCGGAGTACCGGTGAAAAACCACCGAGCAGTATCTGATGTTTCTTATTCAGGTCATTGCATGATTAATATGACCTATGTAGGATAAAGTATGAGAAAAAGTAAAAAAAAGATGCAGAGTGAAAAAAGAATCTGTTTACAGTAATAATTTCCAAACCTTTGTTACATTGATATGATATATATCAGATAGCCCTGGAAGTATTTTACCATATCAAGAAAAGAAAAAAATCCATTATGATGCGGAGTGAAAAAATGATAGTAAAAAAATAATTTCCAAACCTTTGTTACATTGATATATGTAGTGTGGTGGAGAAAACCGGAGTACCCGTAAAAAACCACCGAGCAGTATCTGATGTTTCTTATCGAGGTCATTGCATCATTGATATGACCTATGTAGGATAAAGCTGGAGAAAAAATAACAAAAAACTCCATAAAGAAGCAGAATAAAAAAAAATGTTTTCACAATAATAATTTCCAAACCTTTGTTACATTGATATGATATATATCACAAAGTCCTGGAAGTATTGTACGATATCAAGTAAAAAAAACCTCGATCAAGATGCAGAGTAAAAAAATATCTGTTTACAATAATAATTTCCAAACCTTTGTTACATTGGTATATGTATCACACAGTCCTGCAAGTATTTTACCATTTTAAAAATATATCTAAATTTAGTCCGAATCGAGCCCAACAATGAAATTTTCCCTAATAATTTTGGTAATTGATGTTACAACGTTAATTAATGTATGAATGCTGTGCCATGCATCACATTCCAATACATTGTACTTAATTTTGAAATTTGAAATGGAGTATGTCATGTTCACTGAATCAATAAGTCACATGAAATTGAAAACTATAAAATATCTGTTCAGTCGGTGCTGGACATTAATATCAAAATTTCATTCCATTTAAATTTTAAAACTTTTTTCTTTTTATTTATATAGTGTTTTGTAATACTAGATAAATTATTTGAAAAAAATTGTAATGAAAACTATGCTTTTTGTTTTACAACAGTTACGAAACAGGTAATTTCAACTCATATTCATCACTCCTGCTGGTCCAGATATAAGCACGGGGAGTGGGGGTGTTAATGTGGGAGGAAACTGGAGTGCCTGGAGAAAACCCACGTGGTCAGGCAGGTGACCCCATACCTTTTCACATCCAATTAGGGAATCAAACCCTGGTCATCTTATAATTTGTGAAAGGCGAGTGCTTTTGCTGTTATACATAAGCACTGTGCCACCTGACCACCCAAATATAATATATTCTTAACCATGGGGACTGGACTAGACAAAAAAGCCCTGATAAAAAGTTTACAAAATCTAAAAAAAATTACAGTTGTCCTGCGAGTAGGGGGCACAGGTACAAGTGTACTGATGGTGTAATAAAGAAAATGTGTGAATTTAAATATGTATAACAGCAATAAGCACTTGGCATTAAGAAAATGAGCAATTGGTAATTAGCATATATATCCGTGTTGGTATGCCAGCGACAGTCAAAGTCGGACCATAGTTCTGCTTAAGGTGGCATACAAATATATATAAGTATCAAATATAAGACAATTGTTGTAATACATCAATTCATATATTTTACTGACTTGCTGAAAGAAGTAGTTCAAAATGAATTAACTATTTGTTTCATTATCAGGTATATGGATCTAAAAATAGATATTGACATGTTAGAAAAGCTTAAAACTGAATTTAATAGCATTTTCTACAGAGATAAGTTTTATGAGAGTAAAAACTTACTATAGTTATACCTTTTCAGGAAATTTTTGAAATTGCAATAAACTTTCTTAAATAACAAAGAGTAATAACTGTACTCCTATATTTCGACAGATTTAACAAAATATACATATTTTAAGTTCAGTGAACAAGAATTAATTCTGTATAAGTAAATTACACTGAATGTTTCTAGTAAAAATGACAATCTCAATAGAGAGAAAGAAATATATTTCTAATCTTATAAAGGTGTTTAGGACAAAAAACACTAAAACACCAAAAAATAACTAAAAAGAAATCACTAAAGAAAGCGTCTCAAAATCTTAAATTTTTTCACAATATTTGTTTTGAGTGAATGTGTATAAAAATGGGACTGGTTAAGGTAGAGAGGCCCACTTATTGTTTTTTTTATCTCCAATGAAGAAGAGCTCCAATGTTTTAGGCATGTTTCTGACAGGGAGATCCATGCACATTTAATAAAGTAAAGAGTTACGGTATATTTGAAGGATATTGATTATAAATCATGGAGCTTATCGACTATACTGCAAGACAAAATAACGGTTACATTGATTTTCTGTAACATTACCAGGAGTTGAAATAATAATATAGAGCAAATATCAATTACACAGGAACATTATTAAATAGTTAATATCTGCAGAAAAGTGGTGGGACTCTCTATCTAAAAAACCCAAATGAAATACATCTTCGGAAGTCTTGTGACAAAGGCCGTTTCCATTAATTTTGCTTTCCGTGTTATCTGACCTCTTGTGTTTGTTATTTCTGCGATGGCATTCGTGGAGTAATTGGTTCACTCTACTTGTCTGTATTTGGTACTTGTTCCATACTCTTTGAACTGTCCTACGCCCTCATATGCTCTGGTCTGTCTTACGTTGTGGGTCCATCTTCTGATTGCTTTGCTTGCTTTCTGTTGTCGTTGTTGCTTCCATCTTTTGTGGGCCTTTTAATATTGCTGTCTCCTCCTCTGGTCTGATGCTAGTGGTTATAACCATACTTTGGTCTGTCATTAGTGGTCCTGTGCTCTGGTCCGTTTTGTTTCATTATTTCAGCTGTGATTTTGGTTCCATCTATTGGTGTGTCATTGGTGGGTGTTCCATACTCTTTGGTCTGTCATTGGTGGGTGTTTCATACTCTTTGATCCGTCATTGTTGGGTGTTCAATACTCTTTGGTGTTTCATTGATGGTTGTTTTATATTCTTTTGTCGGTCCTTGTTGGTTGTTCCACACTATTTGGTCTGTCATTGGTACTTGTTCCATAACCTTTGGATGGTCATTGGTGGTTGTTCCATACTCTGTGGTCTGTTATTGGTTGTTGTTGCATACTCTCTGGTCGGTCATTGGTTGTTGTTCCATACTCTTTTGTCGGTCATTGGTGGTTGTTCCATACTCTGTGGTCTGTTATTGGTTGTTGTTCCATACTCTCTGGTCGGTCATTGGTGGTTGTTACATTGTCTTTAATCCATCATTGGTGGTTGTTCCATACTCTTTGGGGTGTCATTGGTGGTAGTTCATACTCTCTGGTCGGTCATTGGTGGTCGGTCATTGGTGGTCGGTCATTGGTGGTTGTTCCATACTCTTTTGTCGGTCATTGTTGGTTGCTACATACTCTTTGGTCCGTCATTTGTGGTTGTTCCATACTCTTTGTTGTGTTATTAATGGTTGTTCCATAATCTTTTGTTGGTCATTTGTGGTTGTTCCATACCGTCTGGTCGGTAATTGGTGGTTATTCCATACTATTTGGTCGGTCATTGGTGGTTGTTCCATACTCTTTGATCTGAATTGGTTGGTGTTTCATACTCTTTGTTCCGTCATTGGTGGGTGTTCCATACTCTTTGGTCTGTCATTGGTGGTTGTTACATTCTGTTTGGTTGGTCATTGGTGGTTGTTCCATACTCTTTGGTCGGTCATTGGTGGTTGTTCCATACACTTTTGTCGGTCATTGGTGGTTATAACATACTCTTTGCTTGGTCATTGGTGGTTGTTCCATATTCTTTGATCCGTCATTGGTGGTTGTAACATACTCTTTGCTTGGTCATTGGTGGTTGTTCCATACTCTTTGATCCGTCATTGGTGGGTGTTACATACTCTTTGGTCCGTCATTGGTGGTTGTTCCATACCATCTGGTCGGTAATTGGTGGCTGTTCCATACTTTTTGGTCGGTCATTGGTGGTTGTTCCATACTCTTTGATCAGTCATTGGTGGTTGTTCCATACTCTTTGATCCGTCATTGGTGTTTATTCCATAATCTTTGGTGTCATTGGTGGTTGTTCCATACTCTTTAATTGGTCATTGGTGGTTGTTCCATACCGTCCGGTCGGTAATTGGTGGTTATTCCATACTATTTGGTCGGTCATTGGTGGTTGTTCCATACTCTTTGATCTGAATTGGTTGGTGTTTCATACTCTTTGTTCCGTCATTGGTGGGTGTTCCATACTCTTTGGTCTGTCATTGGTGGTTGTTACATTCTGTTT